>NC_139517.1:124823647-125029437 GCF_947247035.1 Vipera ursinii
CTCCAAAGCCCCTGAACGCAGGACAAGAAGCAACGGATGGAAACTAGTCAAGGAGAGAAGCAACCTGGAACTAAGGAGAAACTTCCTGACAGTTAGAACAATTAACCAGTGGAACAACCTGCCTCCAGAAGCTGTGAATGCTCCAATACTGCAAGTTTTTAAGAAGAAATTGGACAGCCATTGCTCTGAAATGCTATAGGGTTTTCTGCCTGAGCAGGGGGTTGGACTAGATGACCTCCAAGGTCCCTTCCAATTCTGTTATTCTGTGGTTTCAAATCAAGGACTCTTCATACGTTGTCAGAAGAAGCATGCCAAAATGAATGTAAATGCAGGGATGATGGGCCAGACATTCAGAATGATCAGCTGCGTTCCCCAAAATTAGAAATACAGCTGGGTGAGCAGGAATGTAGCTATGTTAAAGCTATGCTGGAGCCTTGGAAACAGGCTTGGCTCAGAGTAAGCAATATTTATTGCAGGATGGGTAAGAGACGGGAGACTCAGGAGGCAGCAGCGCATCGTTATTCTTAGAAAATTAAACCTGTCCACAGTTTGTTTTAGAAGCCTGCTCAGAATCAAAAGCAAGAATTTGTTGTTAACCTAGAATAAAAAAGGAGAAGAGATTTTGGGCAAGGTAGTCCTCAGCTTATGATAGCAATTGAACCCAGCATTTCTGTTGCTAAGTGAGACATTTGTTAAGTGAATTTTGCCCCATTTTATGACCTTCCTTGCCACAGCTGTTAAGTGATTGATTGTTGAGTTAGCAACATGGTTGTTAAGTGAATTTGGCTTCTCCATCGTCTTTGCTTGCCAAGGAGGAATCACATGATCCCAGGACACTGCAACCGTCATAAATATGACCATGGGGATGCTGCAGCGGTCATAACTTTGAAAAACAGACGTAATTCACTTTTTTCAGTGGCGCTGTAACCTTGAATGGTCACTAAACGAACTGTTGTAAGTTTGAGGACTAACCTGTTTGCTGATTACCATTGGCTCCAGAATTTCCATTGCTAAACAAAGCAGTTGTTAAATTAATTGCAGTCTATTCAATCACTGCCCTTGTTAAGTGAATGACTCGGTCATTAAATGACTCTGGCTTTTCCCATTGATTTTGCTTGTCAGAAGCCAGCTGGGAAAATCCACAAATGGCAATCACATCACCCCGGGATGATACATGTAAATGTATGAGAGTTGCCAAGCTCGGAATTTTAATCACGTAATTGTAGGGATGCTGTGAGAGTTGTAACTGCGAAGATCAGTCATAAGTCGCTTTTCCCAGTGCTGTTGTAAATTTGAATGGTTGCTAAGCAGAAGGTTGTAAGCCGATGTCTACCCTGTATTGCAAGGTACGCTGTAACTTAACTGCAGCTGCCAAAAAAACCAGTGCAATCCTAGGCTACATTAACAGGGGTGATGGAATCACAATCACTTGAAGTGTTAGCACCACTTTATAATCCCTTGGTAAGGCCACACTTGAAACGCTGCATCCAGTTTTGGTCACCACGATGTAAAAAAGATGTTGAGACTCTAGAAAGGGTACAGAGAAGAGCAACAAAGATGATTAGGGGACTGGAGGCTAAAATGTATAAGGAACGGTTGCTGGAATTGGGTATGTCTAGTTTAATGAAGAGAAGGACGAGGAGGGATATGACAGCAGTGTTCCAGTATCTCAGGGGCTGCCCCAAAGAAGAGGGAGTCAAGCTATTCTCCAAAGCGCCCGAAGGCAGGACAAGAAGCAACGGATGGAAACTAATCCAGGAGAGAAGCAACCTGGAACTAAGGAGAAACTTCCTGACAGTCAGAACAATTAACCAGTGGAACAACCTGCCTCCAGAAGTGGTGAATGCTCCAACACTGGAAGTTTTTAAGAAGAGACTGGACAGCCATTTGTCTGAAATGGTATAGGGTTTCATGCCTGAGCAGGGGTTTAGACTAGATGACCTCCAAGGCCCCTCCCAACTGTTCTGTTATTCTGTTCCTGTTCTTTTCTTAACTTTGGGTTGCATGACACGCTGCACTGTATTACAAAACCAATTTGGTCTCGGTGTTAAGGAGTTAGGCTAGGAGTAAGGAGACTCGGGTTCAAGTCCTGTACACCCACAAAAGCTCCCTGGGAAATTGGCCCCTCCCTCTCAGTCCAAAAGCTTGGGAAAGTGAAGAAAGACCCCTTCAGCCACGAAGGGCCAATGGTTATCTCTCAACCCAGCCTACCTCACAGGGTTGCTGTGGCGGGAGAAAACTGATAGCATTATGTCTAACCCCCTCGGGCTCCTGAAATAAAACCAGGACATAAATCTAGCAAACAATTCAATCCATATGACTGCTTGGATCAACAACCTCCCCTTTACAATCCCCATAAAAACGGGGGAGGAATCTGATAGCACAGAGGCTGCCACCATCTTGACTTTTTTGACCTACCTTGGTGGATGACCCTGGCTAGGAAATCATGAAGGAAGTAGCTCGTCTGTTCCCCAATTCACATAAGGATGCATTTTCTCCAAAAGCATGTATAAAGGAGGGAATAAAATATGAATATTAATAGTGATAATTTGATACAGCACCAACAGCCCAAGGCTCTCAGTGGTTTAGCATTTAAAAATAGAATTCCCTTACTGCGTGTTTAGAAAAAAAGAAGTGTTCAATTATTTACTATTTAAAATGGTTTTTTAAATAAAACATTTGGCATCTCCTAGAATAAATGAAAATAGAACAGGCAGCGGTTGTAAATGCATTAACTCTCTCCACTATGGCACAAAGGAGGCTGCCAAAGGAACAGGCAGATAAGAGTCAGGGTAGCCCACAGCTGCCCAGTAGGTAGGGCAAAAGCCAGATGTTGCAAACAGCTGTAAATACAACCCAGCTATTGAGCACCGAAATTGCAATCACGTGACTGTGTTGGTGTGTGTATGTGTGGCTGCCAGAACCCCAGAACCAGATCAAATGTCACTCTGGGGAGGTCTGCCAGAACTTGCCAGAACAGTTGTTAAGTGAACAGTCGTTAAGGGAGGACTAATTGTAAATACAAATACAGTAGTCCTGGACTTACAACCACAACAGAGCTAAAAATTTATGTTGCCAGGTGAGACATTTGTTAAGTGAGTTTTGCCCGATTTCGTGACCTTTCTTGCCACAGTTGTTAAGTGAATCACTGCAGTGGTTAAGTACTAAACACGGTCGTTAAATGAATCTGGCTTCCCCATTGACTTTGCTTCCCAGAAGGTCCCAAAAGGGGAGCATGTGACCCTGTGACGCTGCAACCGTCATAAATATGAGTCAGTTGTCAAGCATCCGAATTTGAACCACGTGACCATGGAGAGGCTGCAATGGCCCTAAGTTTGAAAAACAGTCATGAGTACCTTTTTTCAATGCCCTTGTAACTCCAGGCGGTCACTAAGTGAATTATTGTAAGTTGAGGACTATCTGTATAGCTTAACCTTGTATCTCTAAAGTTCCACTATATGACTTTTCTTTCTATAATCTGCCCGACTGAATCATCAAAGTCATAAATCACAAGTTTGGGGAAGGGGTTGATTTTTTTTGCAAAATGTCCCTTTCCAGTCTCTAATGTAGATCATTAGATCTTTTCTTTAATCAAAGAAGTCAATTTATCCATCAATCTTGTCAACAGTTCCCATTGGAATGCAACAGTTACAGGCTTTCCTTGACTTACAACTTGGTGGAGCCTGTCAATTACCGTCGTAAGTCACGACAGTCGTAGAGTGGGTCGTCACACGTTCAATCCAGTTTTTTGGTCTTCTTTTGCAAAGTTGTTGAATGAACCCATTGTCCACTATGGAACACTTTGCTGGAAGGATAATGCCGGGGGTTATTTTTGACAAAAACATAGTAAATACAGGTCAGTTGTCCTGTCCCCCACGTGCACTCTTGAGACTATGGGGGAGGGGCGGCAGCTGTTGGAACCTCCAAACTAGGTCATAAGTATGTTTCCATAAGTATGTTTTGAACCGGCCGTACATCAGGAAATGTATGTACAGATGGTCCTTAACTTGCAATCATTTATTTTATTATTATTATTATTATTATTATTAAATAATAATAATAATAATAATAATAATAATAATAATAATAATAATAATAATAATAATAATAATAATAATAATAATAATAATAATAATAAAGTTGGAAGGGATCTTGGAGGTCATCTAGTTCAACCTCCTGCTCAGGCAGGAAACCCTATACCATTTCAGACAAAGGGCTATCCAGTCTCTTCTTAAAAACTTCCAGTGTTGGAGCACCCACAACTTCTGGAGGGAGGTTGTTCCACTAGTTAATTGTTCTAACTGTCAGGAAGTTTCTCCTTAGTTCTAGGTTGCTTCTCTCCTTGATTAGTTTCCCTCCGTTGCTTCTTGTCTTGCCTTCAGGTGCTTTGGAGAATAGCTTGACTCCCTCTTCTTTGTGGCAGCCCCTCAAATATTGGAAGACTGCTATCATGTCCCCCCTTGTCCTTCTCTCCTTTAAATTAAAGGTAAAAGTAAAGGTTCCCCCACACATGCGTGCTAGTTGTTTCCAACTCTAGGGGCCAGTGCTCATCTCCGTTTCAAAGCCGAAGAGCCAGCGCTTGTCCGAGGACGTCTCCATGGTTATGTGGCCGGCATGACTAGATGCCCAAGGCGCACGGAATGCTGTTACCTTCCCACCGTAGCGGTCCCTATTTTTCTACTTGCATTTTTACGTGCTTTCGAACTGCTAGTTTGGCAGAAGCTGGGATGAGTAACAGGCGCTCACTCTGCTACGCGGCACTCAGGATTCGACCCACCAAACAGCCGACCTTCTGATTGACAAGCTCAGCGTCCTAACACACTGAGCCATTGCACCCTTTAAATTAGGTAAAGGTAAAGGTTCCCCCGCACAGGCGTGCTAGTCGTTTCCAACTCTAGGGGCCGGTGCTCATCTCCGTTTCAAAGCCAAAGAGCCAGCGCTTGTCCGAGGACATCTCCGTGGTCATGTGGCCGGCATGACTAGATGCCCAAGGCACACCGAACGCTGTTACCTTCCCACCATAGTGGTCCCTATTTTTCTCCTTGCATTTTTACGTGCTTTCGAACTGCTAGGTTGGCAGAAGCTGGGACGAGTAACAGGCGCTCACTCTGTTACGTGGCACCTGGGATTCGACCCGCCAAACTGCCGACCTTCTGATCGACAAGCTCAGCATCCTAACCCACTGAGCCATCGCGTCCCTGATTCTTTAGACACTCCCAATTCCAGCAACCGTTCTTCATATGTTTTAGCCTCCATCCCCTAATCATCTTTGTTGCTCTTCTCTGCACTCTTTCTATTGTTCAATGATCGAAGTGACAACAGCACTGAAAAAAGTGACTTATGACCAGTTTTCACACTTAATGACCATCATAACATCCCCACAGTCCAAATTTTGGGTGCTTGCCAGCTGGCGTGTATTTGTGACAATTGCAGCATCCCTGGGGTCATGGGATCACGATTTGTGATCTTCTCAGCCAGCTTCCAACAAGCAAAGCCAGCTTCACTTAATGACTGCATGATTCACTTAACGACTGCAGTGATTTGCTTAACAACTGTGGCAAAACAGTTGTAAAATGGGGCAAAACTCACTTAACAACTATTTTGCTTAGCAAAGGAACTTTTTTAACCTCCATTGTGGTCCTAAATGGAGGGCAAAAATGCAGCCACCATCTTGATTTGTTTGACCTCTCTCCGATGTTATAAACAGTTCAGCGCCAGGGGAAGGTTGCTGAGCACAAACTGACGGTCATTTTCCAGGATACGGTCTCTGCTCTTTGTGCAAATCATGCCAGTTTTGGACAGAGGCTGCCAGCTGTTCACGGGGCACCAAGGCAATGCTGGGACGGTCATCTGTTGCCCATTCCATGCATGTTATTCCTAAACCCCTTTCTATTTAAAAGGCGACAAAGAGCAGGGGGCTTAAAATACACCCAGGATTGACAAGGACTGACCATCAGTAAAATATATCCTGTGACAAAGGCTTAGAAGCTGGTGGCAGACTATACCCCCTCCCCCAAACATTTTGCATTTCAACACACATGCACACACACACAGAGAGAGAGAGAGAGAGAGAGAGAATTTTGCACAGATTTTAAAATGAGAACTGCAAGGATGACAGGCGCCAGTTGCTTCAGGGACACTAATGGATGGCATCCATTGTGTGAACTTCCACACTTTTTGAAAGTTGTGGTTGTTGTTTTTCCCCCCTCCTGTCAGAACACATTTGCAGTGATAACTTGGAGGGTGATGTGGGGGGGGGGGTCAGAAGTGAAATCTTTCTGCAAGTTTTAAAGATGCATTCAAGCTGCTTTTAAGAAGGATAGAGAATGGATCTTCCGTATGGCTCCGTTTGTCAATCAACATGGGTAGATTAAGCATACCTTTTGATCAGAAGTTATATGTCCCATAATGCATGAATGGAAATGAGAGCTTTGGGGTGGGGGGGGCAAGGGGTTTCCAATTAAGAGAATAACAGAGTTGGAAGGGACCTTGGAGGTCTTCTAGTCCAACCCTCTGCTCATGAGGGAGATCCTATACCATTTCAGACAAATGGCATAACCCTCATATACAGGTAGTCTCGATTTACGACCGTAATTGAGTCCCAAATTCCTGTTGCTAAGTAAGACAGTTGTTAAGCGAGTTTTGCCTCATTTTCAGATCTTTCTTACCAAATGAATGACTACGGTTGTTCAGTTACTATAATAATATTAAAGTTGGAAGGGACCTTGGAGGTCATCTAGTCCAACCCCCCCCCCGCTCAAGCAGGAAATCCTATACCATTTCAGACAAATGGCTGTCCAGTCTCTTCTTAAAAACTTCCAGTGTTGGAGCATTCACCACTTCTGGTGGCAGGTTGTTCCACTGGTTAATTGTCCTAACTGTCAGGAAGTTTCTCCTTAGTTCTAGGTTGCTTCTCTCCTTGACTAGTTTCCACCCGTTGCTTCTTCTCCTGCCTTCAGGTGCTTTGGAGAATAGCTTGACTCCCTCTTCTTTGGAGCAGCCCCTGAAATATTGGAAGACTGCTATATGTTGTTTTTCTTCACTTGTGAAGTCACCCAGCATTGATCTGAGGCTGGAAACGCAACACACACCCAAAGCCTCTTTCAACTCTCTAAGTTGCCCTGCTCTCGCGTGCGCGGATGCCGTCCCAAGAATGCCGTCTGGAAGCAAGCAAGGCCCAGCCCTGGCCCTCTTAATTGCATTCTTTCCACCTGTTGTCAATTGTTTCCAACAAATCTTGGCTCAGTTCACTTCTTCCAAGCTGTTTTAATAAAGGTCCCTTTTCAATCTGCTTAAGCTGGCATTACGGGCAACACAGCAGCCCTGAAGGAGAGGCAAGCTGCCCACTAGGATTTCAGGAGAGGCCAACGGGCAAGAGGCAGGAGGATCAGAAGGCATAAATACTGTACAGCGGGAACAGAAATGGCTCAGCAATTCACAGTTGGCCTCCTGATGTGGTTGGACTATGCTTGCCATCATCCCCAGCCAATACAGCCCTTGGTGGGGGATTACATGAACTGAGGAGAAGATGAGGGCAAGATGTGGGCTGGGGAACTTTGTGGCATTAGGAGGAAGGGAGGGAAAGAAAGACACACACACACATACACAAAGAGGGAGAGAGAGAGAGAAGGGGCTTCTTCAGTGAACATTAGTGAGGTAGACTTGCATAAATACCAAGAGAGGGAGATAGGACTGATAGCGATGGATGGATGGATGGATGGATGGATAGAGGGAAGGAGAGAGGGATGGGAAAAATAATGGATGGATATTGTGAGAGAAGATGGATGGATGAATGGAATGATGGATATTGAAAGAAAGAATGGATGGATGTTGGAAGAAAGGATGGAGGGAGGGAGGAATGGGAAAAATGATGAATGGATATTGGGAGAGAAGATGGATGGATGAATGGGATATTGGGAGGAAGGAGAGATGGATAGATGGATGGAAGAGAACAGGGAGGGAGGGAAGAAAGGAGGGAGAGATGGGAGAAATGATGGACAGATGTTGGGAGGATGAAATGATGTATGGACATTGGAAGAAATGGAGGGAGGGATGGGAAAAATGATGGATGGATATTGGGAGAGAAGATGGATGGATGAATGGAATGATGGATATTGGAAGGAAGGATAGGTGGATAGCTGGATGGAAGAGTTAACGGATGGATAGAGGGAGGGAGGGAGAGGGGAGAAATGATGGACAGATGTTGGGAGGATGAAATGATGTATGGACATTGGAAGAAATGGAGGGAGGGATGGGAGGGATGGGAAAAATGATGGATGGATATTGGGAGAGAAGATGGATGGATGAATGGAATGATGGATATTGGAAGGAAGGATAGGTGGATAGCTGGATGGAAGAGTTAACGGATGGATAGAGGGAGGGAGGGAGAGATGGGAGAAATGATGGACAGATGTTGGGAGGATGAAATGATGTATGGACATTGGAAGAAATGGAGGGAGGGATGGGAAAAATGATGGATGGATATTGGGAGAGAAGATGGATGGATGAATGGAATGATGGATATTGGAAGGAAGGATAGGTGGATAGATGGATGGAAGAGTTAATGGATGGATAGAGGGAGGGAGGGAGAGATGGGAGAAATGATGGACAGATGTTGGGAGGAAGAAATGATGTATGGACATTGGAAGAAATGGATGGATGGATGGGAGAGGTGATGGATAGGTGGAGAGAAGGAAGGAGGATGGGAGAAATGACGGATGGATGAAATGATTGATGGAGGAGAGGTAATGGAAGGATGGATGGATGGATGGGAGAAAAGATGAATGGCTGGACACATAAAAAGATGAGAGAGACAACAGACAGATGTTACCATAGTGAATTGGTCTCTTAAGATGGTAAATCTTGGAACCAGACAGACAATCAACAGTAATCTTCTAAAAAGACTCACTGAGCATTCAGTCATTGTCCCAACATGGTGTGGAGGCAAGAGACTGATTAATTTCCCTTTCGATTCTCTTATCCCAAAGGACCAAAAACATCCTTTCTCTCTTTTCCACCCTTCGGCTTCTCACCATCCAGAAGAGATTTCTGTGGAAGCACTTATCTCAATGGGGCATTGCTTTCCTGGGAAAAGTCCTTGAGCTTTTGTTACAAACTAAAATTAATTACACTGCTGGATTCAAAGGTCTCTGGGTGGTTATTTTATTTTGAGAGAACAATTTTGCACTCAGTACACTGCTACTCTACCACGTTGGGGTTCGTTAACGCTCAAAAAATTATTAAAATAGTGAGGTGCTAGACAATGAAAGCTCTTTTGCCTCATAGTTCACCCATTTTTCCCCCCTAAATATCTGCATGAAAACGTTGTATATAGCTGGAGGAGATTTTCCCAGAGAGAGACTTTTTAATTGCTTTATGTTTCCTTGCTAATGATACACATACTCATCAATATATATTTGATTTAGAATAAGAGTAGTCCTCATATACAGGTAGTCCTTGACTTATGACTATAATTGGGCCCCAAATTCCTGTTGCTAAGTGAGACAGATGTTAAGCGGGTTTTGCCTCGTTTTCAGATCTTTCTTGCCAAATGAATCACTGCAGTTGTTCAGTTACTATAATAATAATAATGAAGTTGGAAGGGACCTTGGAGGTCATCTAGTCCAACCCCCTGCTCAGGCAGGAAACTCTATACCATTTCAGACAAATGGCTGTCCAGTCTCTTCTTAAAAACTTCCAATGTTGGAGCATTCACAGCTTCTGGAGGCAGGTTGTTCCACTGGTTAATTGTTCTAACTGTCAGGAAGTTTCTTCTTAGTTCTAGGTTGCTTCTCTCCTTGACTAGTTTCCATCCGTTGCTTCTTGTCATGTCTTTGGGCGCTTTGGACAATAGCTTGACTCCCTTTTCTTTGGGGCAGTTCCTGAGATACTGGAACACTGCTATCATGTCCCCCCTTGTCCTTCTCTTCATTAAACTAGACATACCCAATTCCAGCAACCGTTCCCTATATGTTTTAGCCTCCAGTCCCCTAATCACATTTGTTGCTCTTCTCTGTACTATTTCTAGAGTCTCAACATCTTTTTTACATTGTGGTGACCAAAACTGGATGCAGTATTCCAGGTGTGGCCTTACCAAGGCAGTGTAAAGTGGTATTAGTACTTCACGTGATTTTGATTCTATTTCTCTGTTAATGCAGCCTAGCACTGCGTTGGCTTTTTTGGCAGCTGCAGCACACGGCTGGCTCATATCTAAGTGATTGTCTACTAGGACTTCGAGATCCCTCTCACAGTTACTGCTATTGAGCAAGGTAGTACCTATACTATACCTGTACATTTGATTTTTCCTGCCTAACTGTAGAACCTTACTTTTTTCACCATTGAATTTCATTTTGTTAGATAGCGCCGTGTTCGAGTCTGTCTGGATCCTCCTTTATCTTAAGCCTATCTTCTGGAGTATTGGCTATTCCTGCCAGCTTGGTGTCATCTGCAAATTTGATCAGTTTCCCATTTATCCCTTTGTCCAAATTGTTGATGAAGATGTTGAAGAGCACTGGGCACCCCACTTTCACACTTCATGGTTGTTAAATGAATCTGGCTTCCCCATTGACTTTGCTAATCAGAAGATCGCAAAAGGGGATCATGTGACTCCAGAACACTACAGCTGTCATAAATGTGAGTCAATTGCCAAGCATCTGAATTTTGATCACACGATGATAATAAAAATAATAATAGATTTGGAAGGGACCTTGGAGGTCTTCTAGTCCAACCCCCTGCTCAGGCAGAAAATCAGGGGGATACTGCAGCTGTTGTGTGAAAACTGCCATAAGTCTCTTTTTTCAGTAACTTTGTAACTTTGGTCACTAAACAAGCTGTGCTAAGTCAAGGACTACCTGTACTTTACCAAAAATTGTTAAATCAGCAATTCTGTGGTTTTACTGAGTATATTTCCAAAACTTAGGAATTGCAAATTCTGAATGAAAAATTCTCAATTTGAATACTGAATACTCAGAAAGATGAAAATAGAAGTCCATTCAAATGTGAAATTAAGTGAATGTAATGATTTGTTGCTCCCACTCAAGACACAAATGATTACTCTCAAATTATCCTACTCTGAATACATAATCCGGTTCTCTGTAGAAGGCCCACATACTGAAAAAAAAAGAAAAGGAAAGGAAAGAAGATAATGATTAGTGGCAATCCTGGGTTGTACAAACAGAGGCATAGAATCAAAATCATGTGAAGTATTAGTGCTGCTTTATAAAGCCTTAGTAAGGCCACACCTGGAATCCTGCATCCAGTTTTGAGCACCATTTTACAAGACTTTTAAAAAGTTCAGAGAAGAGCAACTAAGATGATTAAAGGCCTGTATACTGAAGCATGTGAAAAACAATTGCAACATTTGGGTTTGGCCAGTCTAGAGAAAAGAAGGACTAGGGGGGGGGGGACACAATAGCAGTATTCCAGTATTTGAGGGGCTGCCAGAAAGAAAAGGGGGTCAATTTATTTTCCTAAGCCCCAGAGGGCAGGACAAGAAACAATGTTTGAAAACTGTTCAAAGAGAGAAGCAACCTGGAATTAAGGAGAAACTTCCTAACAGTGAGGACAATTAACCAGTGGAACAGCTTGCCTCCAGAAATCGTGGGTGCTCCATCATTGGAGATTTTTAAGAAGAGACTGGACAGTCACTTGTTTGAGATGATATATAGGTTCTCCTGTTTGAGTGGGGGGCTGGACTACGAGAAGACCTCCAAGGTCCCTTTCCAGCTCTATTCTGACTCGCAGAATCTCTCTCAAGATGGATGGACTCAGATACTGTACACTGGCAATGGGGACAGAGAATTACACAAATGGAGTCCAAATCAAGTCAGAATTGCTGACACGAACTTGTAACTTTATATAAGTAAATGTATTTTACATTTATATTTGCAGCAATCAAGATTGTCAGGTAGATCACTACATCATGAGGTAAATCATCAGAACAGCATGTAGAGCACACAGAAAAAAAAGGCGGGAAAGAAGTGACACTCCCCCTTTATATCCAGTAACCAATCATAGCACAGATTGCCTCACACACAGGTGTCCACATTCTCCAATCAACCAACCAACTGTGTATTCTGGCCCATTATATACGTTACTGTTCCAGTTATTAACTTAAATATCCTAACCGGGGCACTGTCAGAAGAGCTGAAAAACCCAATTAGGTACAGATCATCTTGGAGAAGGTCTACTATGTGGTTGATAAGAGTCAACATTGACTTGATAATCAGTCAACCAATGGAAGAACCAGATTCCTTGAAAAATTCATAATGCTTGGAAATGTGGAAGGAAAAAGAAGATGATGATCTACAGAAGGTGGATGAACTTGGTTATAGTGGTGTTGGGGAGACCATTAGAAGACCTGAAGGACTAAGGTAGGATAGATTGTCATGGAGAGGTCTATATGTTAGCACTAAGAGTCATCAACCAAATGGATTGCACATCATCAGTTAATGTAAATATTTACACTGAGAAGCACACAAGACCATAAACCTGGTGGAAGGAATGAGAAAAAGATAGTAGTAGTAGTAGTAGTAGTAGTAGTAGTAGTAGTAGTAATAATAATAATAATAATAATAATAATAATAATAATAATAATAATAATAATAATAATAATAATAATGTTGGAAGGGACCTTAGAGGTCATCTAGTCCAACCCCCTGCTCAGGCAGGAAACCCTATACCATTTCGGACAAATGGCTGTCCAGTCTCTTCTTAAAAACTTCCAGTCTTGGAGCATTCACAGCTTCTGGAGGCAGGTGGTTCCACTGGTTAATTGTTCTGTCAGGAAGTTTCTCCTTATTTCTAGGTTGCTTCTCTCCTTGATTAATTTCCGTCCATTGCTGCTTGTCCTGCTTTCAGGCACTTTGGAGAATAGCTTGAGTCCCTCTTCTTTGTGGCAGCCCCTGAGATATTGGAACACTGCTATCATGTCCCCCCTCATCCTTCTCTTCACTGACCAGAAGCAAGATGGATGGATTCAGATATAGTGATGATGGGGGCATCATTGGGAGAATTAAAGGCAGATTGTCTTGTTGAAGATTTTCTTGGAGATCTCCTTGGATTTTTTTTTTGAGACCTTCTTGGAGAAGATCTTGATTGCAAAGGGTCAACACTAACTTGTTGGCACATAATAATTCAATTAATCAGTGGAAAGACTCAGGTCACTGAGGAGTTCATATTGATAGGAAAAGTGAAAGGAAAGAGAAGATGAGGACGATCAGTAGCAAGGTGGATGGGTTCCAATACAGCAAAGATAGGACACCATTAGATGGATGCATGGTTGGAAGATCTTAGAGATCCAGCTGAGACCAGATCCTTCTGGTGAAGGTTAGCTTTGTGGTTCCTAACTAACCTGATGGCACAAATCAGTCAATGTAAAGTTCTAGCTTTCTGGAGAAGGCTCCAATACTGGGAAAGATGGAAGGAAAGAGAAGAGGACAACCAGGAGAAGGTGGATGGACTTAATTACAGTGGACATGGGGCCCCATTGAAAGACGTAAAAAAGACCAGGTTGGGACAAATCATCTTTTGAGAAGTTCAGTCTATTTGGTCATTAAATGTCAACGTCTCATTATTGATCAATCAATGCAACAACCCCTCTTCCTTAAGAAGTCCACAACACTGGGGAAATACTTCTTGAGATGTCTATAATGCTGGGAAGAATCCAAGGAAGGAAAAGGACAATCTGCAGAAGTTAGATGGACTCAGTTACAGTGGAAATGGGGCACCATCGGAAGATCTGAAGGACCAGGCTTGGAGAAGCCATATCCATTTGTTTTCTGAGAGTTGACAACAGTTTAATGGGATATAACCCATCCTTCCATCTGCCTGTACTCTTGTTCGCATCCTATGTTAAGATTCTAGCTGATCTCTCACCACACTTTTGACCCACAACCCATAATCTAAGGGTGTGTGAATCCTCAAGAACGTACAGCTCCTTTGTCTGTTTTATACCCCAGAGTGCACCAACAGCAACTAAAACCTGACCATTGATTGAGAGGAAACATCTCCACATCCCAAAGAAACCTCAACAGAGGCCACCATCGTTGGTAGCAAAGTCACTGAAGATAAGTATCTCCATGTCTTAGAAAAGAACAGCCCCATTTGAGGTTTTATTCAAACCTCAGAGGCGTGGGGTGATTCTGCCATAAAATTAAAATATCCTTTGCTCAAAGGGGAAAAAAAAACCTGCTTTCCCCCACACCCCAAACACACACACACACACATACACATAGGAAAAGAAATTAAAAGTTCAGGGAGCAAATGTTTCTAGTAATGCAGTTCATGTTTTAAATAAATCAAGTGCCGAGTTTTAAATATCTACCCAAGTTGGATTCATTGTGGGATATTTAAAGAACAGTTGGCTAGTCAGAGAAGAGTCTAGAGAAGTATTTTCCATCCTTGTAAGATGTGTGGACTTCAACTCCCAGAATTCTCCAGCCAGCCACTATGGCAGACATGTCAAACACAAGGCCCGGGGGCCACATCCGGCCCGCGAAGTGGTTTCATGCGGCCCGCGAAGCCATCCTGGAAACAGTGAGGGAACGGTCCCCGCTGCCTTGGCCCTGGCCCAGAGACTGTCCTTCTGCCAGAGACCCTCAGATCTGTCCCACTCCTGCCCAGGCCCCCACAGGCACCCTTGATGCGAACCATGTAGAGCTGGCCACGCCCACCCAGTAGGCCATACGCACTCTAGCCACGCCCACCCACTAGGCCACGCCCACCCTGGCCATACCCACCCGGCCCCCTGAGGGCAACCACAATGCTGATGCGGCCCTCAATGAAATTGAGTTTGACACCCCTGCACTATGGCATCCCCAAGGTCACATGATCACAATTCAAACATATAGGGAACGGTTGCTGGAATTGGGTATGTGTAGTTTAACGAAGAGAAGCGCGAGGGGGGACATGATAGCAGTGATCCAATATCTTAGGGGCTGCCCCAAAGAAGAGGCAGTCAAGCTATTCTCCAAAGCGCCTGAAGGCAGGACAAGAAGCAACGGATGGAAACTAGTCAAGGAGAGAAGCAACCTGGAACTAAGGAGAAACTTCCTGACAGTTAGAACAATTAACCAGTGGAACAACCTGCCCCCAGAAAGTGTGAATGCTCCAACACTGGAAGTTTTTATGAAGAGACTAGACAGCCCTTTTCCTGAAATGGTATAAGGTTTCCTGCCTGAGCAGGGGGTTGGACTAGATGACCTCCAAGGTCCCTTCCAAATTATTATTATTGTTGTTGTTGTTGTTGTTGTTGTTGTTATTATTATTATTATTATTATTATTATTATTATTATTATTATTATTATTATTATTATTATATACAAACGCTTGGCAACTGTCGTGTATTTACTCTGATCCCCTTTTCCAACTTTCTGACAAGCGACGTCAATGGGGAAGCCAGATTCCCATAACAGCCATACTACTAATTCAGCAACTACAATTTTGACAAGAAAGGTGGTAAAATGGGGCAAAATTCACTTAATAACTGTCTCACTTAAGAACAGAAATTTTAGGGTCAGTTGTGGTCATAAGTTGAAGACTACCTGTACCCTTTACAAACAAAAATGTAGGATTTCTGGAAATCTTGGGATGGCTTATCTCAAAAGGCTGAGATCAAGTCATATGGTGGACATAAGCCTCCTGCGATTTTGCAGATTTTAACAATCTGGCATATTCTCGCCCCTCGCCAATGCCTCTGTTATGTATGCAGGCATCTGCATAGCAACAGCCATCAGGGGGCGTGGCCTGGACAGTTTCGGCGGGAAACCTAGGGCCAACCCCATCAGCTGTTAGCTTACCTGGCCAGGTATATAAGGAGGCCAGGTAGCCCTCATTCCCCAGTTCACTTCCCCTTCCAATAAAGAGCTGAACTCACACACCGGCTGGCGTCTCTCTTGCGTCGGACCCACTACACAATAGCCTCCATTAAAAACATTGTGCATGATGAGGGTATTGGAGAAAATTGTGTAAAGGTAAAGGAGGTTATTTAGCAACGTGAAGATGAGAAATTTTAAACGTTTAATTTTAATATCAGTGTAAAATTAAAGCTGGAAAAATATATCAGGTGTTTGATGTTTTAAAGATGGAATGTTAAAATATAAAATATACTAAAGTATTGACAAATATAAGGAAACTATTAAATGACTGATGGAGAGCAATGAGAAGTATGTTAATTTCGATAAGAGATAATTTGTATTAAAGGAAACGAGAGAGGGAGTATTGATTACAACAATTTGGAGATTTGTAATAATATGTATTTGTCTGAAATGGAATTATTGTAACCCAGACACCACGTTGCTTTTTAAAGATACTATTGTAATATTGGAAAACTAATTAAAAAAATAAAAAATAAAAACATTGTGCAGATTACCTGAGTGTTATGACACAATGGGGTATTTTGGTACGTGCGTCATTGTCTTGACATCCTTGGGACTTGGGACAGACCCCTGTGGCGCCAGTGTCATCACTTTAAGATTATATCTCTCCTAAAAGCAGCTGTCCCATTGTTCAGCTGCGTTCCCAAAAATGTTGGTGACATTTTGGATGCCACAAAAATGTCTGACAGTTTTTATTTTTTTATTTTATTTTAATTCCATTTATATCCCGCCCTTCTCCGAAGACTCAGGGCGGCTTACAAGCTTAGCAGTAGCCTTCATTCTATGGATATGCCTGCTTGTTAGGGCTTTCACACACACCCCAAGCGGCATTATTTCAAAGTCAGATTAATTGCCCCCCAACAATCTGGGTCCTCATTTTACCCACCTCGGAAGGATGGAAGGCTGAGTCAACCTTGAGCCTGGTGGGACTCGAACCTGCACTAATTGCAGGCAGCTGGTGTTACTTAAGGAGGCATTAGCCCACTGCTCCACCAAGGCTCTCTTGCCATTTTATGATATTTTATGGCAAAAAACACCTACTGAATAACCAGGTTCAGACTTAACAACTATATAACTTGCTTAATAACTGCAGTGACCCATTTAATGACCATTGTAAAAATGATTGCTAAACGAAGTCCAGTCGTGATGCTTTTTCAGGAGGCAACTGGACTTTCTTGTTTTTCCTTTGAAGACGTTTCGCTTCTCATCCAAGAAGCTTCTTCAGCTCTGACTGGATGGTGGGGAAGAGAAAGATTTATACTCCTTGCAGACAGCTGGTTGTTTGCATCCTTTTAGAGAGTCGTTGAGGCCACCTGGAAGTTGTTATCTGTGTCCTCAGGGTCACCTGAGTGGTGCAAATGGGTGTGGAGCCTTCTTGGAACTGCTGGAAGGACGGTGTTGTAGACTGGAGATAGAGGTTGTTGTATATCCCTCCCCCAATTTTGACCTAGATGGCCTCTTTGACCCCTCTTTCAAACCATCGGTCCTCTCTCTCCAAAGTGTGGACTTTGCTGTCTTCAAAAGTGCGTCCCTTGTCTTTTAAAAGCAGAATCTGGTCCTGATGGGTCTGATCCCATGTATCAGAATTGAAAGAAATGGAGCAACGGAAGATGCTGATGAAAGAATTGATAACCCAGCATCATTTGCCAAAAACTCCAGTTTCTTCTTTAAAGCTTCTAGTGTTGGCGCACCCACAACTTCTGAAGGAAATCTGTTCCACTGTTAACTGTTCTGTCAGGAAACCTCTCCGTGGTTTTAGGTTTGCTAAACCATGACCTTCTTGTCCTGCCTTCTGGTGCTTTGGAAAAATAAGTCTTTGTGGCAGCCCCTTAAATATTGAAACACTGCTCTTATGTCACACACACACACACACACACACACACACACACACACACACACAGTCCTTCTTTTCATTAAACTAGAGAATTACAGGAACCGTTTTTTTTCCCCAAGAGTCAACTGGACTTTCTTTGTTTTGCTCGAAGATGTTTCACTTCTCATCCAATAAGCTTCCTCAGTTCAAGCATGACCTGGATGACCGAGAATCTCCATAGACATAAAGTTCTTTAAATTCATTTCCAGAACAGGTGAACCTCTGCTAAAACAGAGGCTGGCCGCTCTCTGCACGTGCACAAGAGCTAGCTTACAGGGCATTCAGCGGAGATCCCTGAAAATGCGCTCCCATTCCCGCCCCCCCCCACACCCTCAAATGGAGATGCTGGTGGCTAATTACTTCTCCCCACCCCAACCCCCAAAAATATCTGTAACTCGGCGCTATTTCCCCTCGCAGGAGACTGGGGTGGGGAGGGGGGAATTGTCGTCTGCCCATGTTTAGAAGCCCCCGCGCTATCCTGCGAGTGAACCGACCTCCGTTTCTGGAAAGGGGCTGGGAGCCAATGCAGGCTGCCTGCCTCCTGGCTGCCGTCGCTTCCCGGGACCTCGGGCGCAGAGCGCGTCGCCGCGGGAACGAGCGAGGGAGGCGAACGGCCGATCGGGAGCCTGGGAGAGAGAGAGCCCTAGTCCCCATGCGATGAGCCCACGCAAGGGGGCAGCGGGACGGATGCCATGGGACCCCCGGCTCGGCTCCAGTGGAGACCCCGCGCTCTGCGCACCGTGGCCTTTTTGGTGCTGCCCGTAAGTGGCCGGTGCGCTCCTGCCGTTCTGAGGGGGGGGAGGGAGGGTCGAGAGGCGTCCCTTTCGTAATACTTTTAATCGGGGTGGGGAAGGAAGTGGGTCCCCGCGCTGACCACCGTTTTATTCCTTTGCATAATCAAGTTTCTTCTTTCCCTTTTCCCACCGACTTCAAGGGGCCGTTTTGGCGAGACGCAGCTGGCGTTGGCATTGTTGCGGGGCTGGGGCGGCGCGTTCTTCGCATGGGCAGAGGTCCGCTTTCCTCTCTGTATATGACTGTGTTCCTGCGTAAAGTAGTAGTTGGTTGCAGGCCGGAGAAGAAAAAAAATTAGTGATCGGTTCTGAACATTGAATTAGGTTTCTTTTTGGTTCCCTCTGATCTTCAAAATAGAATCGGAAATGAAAGCTATCTGTTTTTCTCCTATCTCAAAAAGAAAAAAAAAGAAAAAATATCAATCTTGGCGTTTTTGGCTGGGCGGGGGGGTGGGAGGTGGGGAGAGAACGGCTCAGCAATTGCAGAAGTTAGTGGTTAGTTTTGCAAAAGCCACTGGACTGAAAAGAGTCTGGATACCTTGTGGCCTGTTTTTTTTAAATAATAATAATAATAATAATAATAATAATAATAATAATAATAATAATAATAATAATAATAATAATAATAATAATAATAATAATAATAATAATATAAAGTTGGAAGGGACCTTGGAGGTCATCTAGTCCAACCCCCTGCTCAGGCAGGAAACCTTATACCATTTCAAACAAATGGCTGTCCAGTCTCTTCTTAAAAACTTCCAGTGTTGGAGCATTCACCACTTCTGGAGGCAGGTGGTTCCACTGGTTAATTGTTCTAACTGTCAGGAAGTTTCTCCTTAGTTCTAGGTTGCTTCTCTCCTTGACTAGTTTCCATCCGTTGCTTCTTGTCCTGCTTTCAGGTGCTTTGGAGAATAGCTTGACTCCCTCTTCTTTGTTGTTTTATTATTATTATTATTATTATTATTATTATTATTATTATTATTATTATTATTATTATTATCATTATCCTCCCATTTTTTAGTTAATGCCCTCATGATTTGTTAAACTAGGGGCCAAACAATCCTATTTGCATTGAAGGAATGATCAACTAACTAATGATCAGACAACATGCTCCGGAAAAAACAAGCAAGTTTAATACTAACCAGATTTAGGCATGATGTATCTTTGTGGAAACTGCCTCTGCCCCGATTAAGGCTGCTGAATGAACACAACCATTTCCTTCTTTTACAAGTATGGAAAAAATTCAGGCTCTAGAATGAATGCATTTAATCCCTTGGCTATTTTTGAAGTGGGGGGAATATTAGAAAATGTATACCATCAGAGCTCCGGATTTTCAGCCCCTGGATAAGAGAGAAGACTTTCTCTGAGCATGTACAAGTGTCATTCCAGCTATGGGAACGTTTGGGATACATGCTTCTGGGAACAGGCCTATTAAAAGTGTTAAAATTATAACTCTTACCTTAGAACTCTGGTGTATGCATTACAATCTACAGTTACAAAAAAAAGTTGTTAAGTAAATCCCTGCAGTTGTTAAGTAGGTAACACAGTTGTTAAGGGAATCTTCCCCACTGACTTTGCTTGTCAGAAGGCTGCAAAAGGTGGATCACGTAACCCAGGGACACTGCAACCGTCATAAATGTGAGTCAGTTGACAAGCCTCTGAATGTAAATCACATGGCAATGCCGCAATGGTCATAAGTGTGAAAAATGGTCACGAGTCACATTTTTCACAACCGTTGTAACTTTGAGCGGTCACTAAATGAACTGCTGTAAGTTGAGGACTACCTGTACACTGAGTTTGGGATGAGGGTGGAATGCTTCAGATTCAGGGGAGTAAAAAGAGGCAGGATAGCTGCCAAGATGGAAAATACAGCAAGTAAAATAGTCATGTTATGGTTGATGGTGGGTGCCTGCTAGCACAGAGGCAACAGCTGAAATACAGATAATCCTTGATTTACAACCACAATTAAGCTATAGATTTCCATAGCTAAGCAAGACTGTTGTTAACTTGAGTCAGGAACCATTTTACGACCTTTTGTGTCATGGTTGTTAAGCGAATCAAGAAACAATGTTTGGAAACCGACCAAAGAGAAAAGCAATTTTCTTTTCTATTCTGTTCTGTTCTGTTCTGTTCTGTACTGTTCTGTTCTGTTCTATTCCAATATTACGTAAATGGGTATAGGTTAAGGAATATGTATACGAGGTTATGACCTTTTTTTGCTACAGTTGTTAAGTGAATCACTGCAGTTGTTGAGATAATAATGCAGTTGTTAAGTGAACTTGGCAGACCCAGATTCCCCTATTGACTTTGCTTATTGGAAATACAGGTAGTCCTTGACTTACAACAGTTCATTTAGTGACTGTTCAAAGTTACAATGGCACTGAAAAAGGGACCGTTCTTCACACTTATGACCGTTGCAGTATCCCTGTGGTCACGTGATTAAACGTCAGATGCTTGGGAAGTGACTCACATTTATGATGGTCATATGATCCCCCCTTTGCAACCTTCTCACAAGCAAAGAGCCTTGGTGGAGCAGTGGGCTAGTGCCTCCTTAAGTAACACCAGCTGCCTGCAATTAGTGCAGGTTCGAGTCCCACCAGGCTCAAGGTTGACTCAGCCTTCCATCCTTCCGAGGTGGGTAAAATGAGGACCCAGATTGTTGGGGGCAATAAGCTGACTTTGTAATAATGCCGCTTGGGGTGTGTGTGAAAGCCCTAATAAGCAGGCATATCCATAGAATGAAGGCTACTGCTAAGCTTGTAAGCCGCCCTGAATCTTCGGAGAAGGGCGGGATATAAATGGGATTAAAATTAAAAATTAAATTAAAAATTAAAGTCAGTGAGGAAGCCAGGTTCACTTAACATCCGTGTGACTAACTTAACAACTTCAGTGATTCATGTAACAACTATGACAAGAAAGGTCATAAAATGGGGCAAAACTCCACTTAACAAATGTCTCACTTAACAACAGAAATGTGGGGCTCAATTGTGGTCGCAAGTCGAGGACCTACCTTTAAAGGTCGCAAATGGAGATCACATGATCCCAGGGCCCTGAACCCATCATGAATCACGCTGGTTGCTAAGCACCTGAATTTTCATGACGTGGCAACACTATAATGGTTGTAAGTGCAAGGACTGTGTAAGCCTAGCATAAACAGTGTGAAAAAGTGTAAGCCAGACTATCTATAACACCTTGTTGCTGGTTTTTCCTTCCACTATTCCAAGCATTTTGGATTTTTCAAGGAAGCTGGGTCATTTCAACTCACTGGGGAATTGTAGGAATTGAAGTCCATCCATCTTCAAGTCGCCAGGGTTGAGAAACCCTACAGGCAGTCCTTGACTTACAACGGTCATTTAGGGACCGAAGTTACAATGACACTGAAAGAAGTGACTTATGACCATTTTTCACACTTACGACCGTTGCAGCATTCTCATGTTCACGTGATAAAAATTCAGATGCTTGGCAACTGATTCATACTTACGACGGTCGCAGCATCCCAGAGTCACATGATCATCTTTAGCGACCTCCTGACAAGCAAAGTGAATGGGGAAGACAGATTCACTTAAGAACCGTGTTACTATCTTAACAACCTCAGTGATTCACTTAACAACTGTGGTAAGAAAGGTCATAAAATGGGGCAAAACTCACTTAACAAATGTCTCACTTAACAACAGAAATTTTGGGCTCAATTGCGGCCGTAAGTTGAGGAGACTACCTGCGGTTTACAGCAATGTCAGCAGAATGGTTAAAAGTCCTATGGGATGGATTTAGAGGAGAAATAAACAGATTTAGTTTAGGGAGAAGTGGTTGGAACTTTTACCAAATCCAGTGTTCGTGCTGAGAAACGTGTGGGAAACTAGAACAGGGTCTTCCCATCATCTGTGCTTCGACCTGAAATATCTTACTGTTTTTGAGTCACACTTTCAAAGCTGGATTAGTGTAAGTCAAGGGGTCTTCAAACTGGGCCCTTTTATGACTTGTGGACTTCAACTCCCAGAATTCCTCAGCCAGGCATGCTGGCTGAGGAATTCTGGGAGTTGAAGTCCACATGTCATAAAAGGGCCCAGTTTGAAGACCCCTGGTGTAAGAGAAGAAAAGTAGGGGCAGTGGCGTAGCGTGGGTTGTCAGCACCCGGGGCAAGGCAAGTAATTTGCGCCCCCTAACCCGTGGATTTTAGCACTCGAGTCTGCACTGTCCCTCCCCCAGATAGTCCCTTGCTCTCTCTCCGCACCGCACCGCACGCCTGGCACACCCCCCCTCCACAGTGGGCGGCGACCCGGCGGCTCGGATCGGATTCGCACAGCCAGCACTGCAGTGAGAGAGAGTGAGTGAGCCAGGCAGGGGCAGAGAGCTGCGAGTGCGAGCGCCCCCCCCAGATGTTGCGCCCGGTGCGGCCGGCCCCCCCTGCACCCCCCACGCTACGCCACTGAGTAGGGGGAATAACTACATGTTCTGAGCAAAACTGCATCTACTGTATTTTTGAGATATCTATAACGGAAGATCAGAAAGAAATTACCGATAGTCCTCAACTTACAAGAATACCTTTAGTGACGATTTGAAGTTAACAATAGCGTTGAAAAAGAGACCGTTTTTACTTATAACCTTTGCAGCATCCTCATGGTCATGTGATCAAAATTCGGATGCTTGGGTAACTGGCTCATACTTACAACGGTTGCAGTGTCTTGGGGTCACGTGATCTCCTTTTGCGACCTTCTGACAAGCAAAGTCAATGGGGGAAGCCAGCTTTGCTTAACAACCATGTTACTAACTTAACAATGATTCACTTAAGAACTGTGGCAAGAAAGGTGGTTAAAAATGGGGCAAAATTCACTTAAGAAATGTCTTACTTAGCAACAAAAATGTTGGGTTCAGTGGTGGTCATAAGTCTAGGACTACCTGAATACGAAGGAGCTTCCAACTCTGTCTGTCTGTTCCTCCATCTCCAGGATGGCTCTCAAAAAATGAACAGAAGAGGGGCAAATGTGGTTATATGTGGGGGGAAGCAGGCCAAAGAAAGACTAACAGGCAAGATCTGGCCAGGGGTTCTGGAGAAAAAATAAATAAATCCAGAAATATTCCCTATGGATGGAGAATGGCTGAAAAAGTTGTAATCTGCTCCATTCTAAGCCCCTCCCTCCACCCTCCTGGTCATGTGACCCAGAGAGGACCCTATGCAACACACCCTTCCCTTCCCAGTGCATAGATGTTATGTGAATGCATATATACTCTTGCACCATTAGGTAGGAGAAAACACAAATACACACAAAAGTCCTTTATTTTGTGGCCTGGAAGACAATAAAGATGCCTCTAATGGCCATCCCTAGTATTTTTCCCCCTCTGCTTTTCCCCTGAACTGATCTTCTCTCCTGCTTCTATCAGCCCAGGTGTGCAAAGTCTGCACATGCTCATACATCTGCAGTTTTTAATTCCTTCATGTCAATGCCCCATGGATTGCGCCCCCCCTTTCTCTCCTACACCAAAGAACTAAAACGCCTCTAGTAGCCAGAAAATTACTCATCTTGATTGATAATGGGCCATCTCAACTCTTAGTGGCCACATGATCTGTCTTCTCCTGGAAGGTCTATTCTCATCCTGGTCCTTCAGCTTTTCCAAGGACGTCTCGATCGCCACCATAACTACGTCTATAAACCTTCTTCTGGTGTCCTCTTCTTCTCTTTCCTTCATTTCTTACCTTTATAGACTTCTCAAATGGTTGGAACTTAGCACTGATTTACTGATTGTTCCATTATGTGTCTTCAAGTCAAAACCAGTTCTTAGCAAGTCCTTCTCAAGGGTTATTTGGGCTCAGCTTGGTCCTTGAGCTCCTCCAATGGGATATCCATCATCATATCAAGACTGAGTGGCTGTTCATACCAGCATCTCGGGCTGACCAGCCTTCTCCATCATTAACAATAGGGGATGAGGTATTACCCCCCGTTGATAGGGCTCGCAACCTGGGTGTCCTCCTGGATTCACGGCTCAGTTTTGAAGATCACATAGGAACCGTGACCAGGGGTGCTTTTGCCCAGATTTGCCTGGTGTGCCAGTTGCATCCCTATCTGGACCGAGATGCTCTATGTACAGTCACTCATGCGCTCGTGACCTCCCGGTTAGACTACTGCAATGCCCTCTACATGGGGCTGCCCTTGAGGACAACCCACAGACTTCAACTGGTGCAGAATTCAGCCGTGCAAGTTTTGATGGGAGCTTCCCGATACTCCCGTGTAACACCTCTTCTCCGCGAGCTGCATTGGCTTCCAGTTGCCCTCCGGGTGAGATTCAAGGTGCTGGTAATGACCTAAAAAGCCCTAAATGGCTTGGATCCGGGATATCTGAGGGAACACCTGCTGCTGTCATCATCTTCCCATCGTCCTGTGTGCCCCCGCAGGGAGGGCCTTCTCAGGGTACCGCCAGTTAAGGAATGCCGGCGGGTTATTCCCAGGGGAAGGGCGTTCTCTGTGGGTACGCCTGCCCTATGGAACCAACTACCCACAGAACCTAGGACTACCCCCGACCTTCGCTCATTTTGCCGGGACCTGAAAACTTGGCTCTTTGATCTGTTTGGTCCAGACCGTGGGGTTGTTAATTTAACTGGGTTTTAGATTTACTCTTGGGGCTTGAATTTAATTTAATTGTTTTAATTGATTTTAATTTTTTGTATTTCATGGTTTTAACTGCCCTGTAAACCGCCCTGAGTCCTACGGGAATAGGGCGGTATACAAATTCAATAAAATTAAATAAATAAATTATGAGTGAGTCCACTTCACTTTCTTCTCCTTTTCTTTTTTCTTCCATCGTTCTCAACCTTATGAACCTCTCCAGAATGCTAAGTCTTTGCACTGAATGATTAAGCGCATGATAATAACTCTCATGAGTCATGATTCTTAGTAACCACATAAATAGATTTTCTTCATGACTCAGCCCTAACCTGGCTCTTCAGATATTTCAAGCATGTCCCCATCTCCTTGCTATTGGTTGTCCTCTTCCTCTCTTTCCTACCACATTTTTCCACCAGGATGGACTTTTCGAGAGAGGTGAGCAAGTGATTTAACTGATTTATTGATTTTATGCCTTCGAGTCAATGTTGATGGATTATGCGCCTTCAAGTCAATGTTGATTGATTGATTGATTGTGCCTTCAAGTCAGTGTTGACTTTGAGCAGCCACATGGATTGATCTTCTCCAGGAGAATCTGACTCCAAAACTGATTCTTCAGCACTTCCAGTGGTAATAATAATAATAATAATAATATAAAGTTGGAAGGGACCTTGGAGGTCATCTAGTGGTCCTTCCACCACTTCTATAACTGAGCCCATTCCTCTGACTGGTGGTCACCCCCTTCTCTTTCTTTCCAACTTTTCCAGCATCAGAGCCTTCTGCGTTTCCACATCATGCATCCAAAGTAGGATAATTTGAGGTGTATCTTTTGTGTTCTGAGTGAGAACTCTGGGTCTCTTGCATCTAAGGAAACCCAGAGTAAATTAAGGACAGAGAGTGTTGGAGATTTCTGCCTTGAAAATTTACCATTTGTATTGACTAATACAAATTAGCGTTCCGTGCGCCTCTGGCGTCTAGTCATGCCGGCCACATGACCACGGAGACGTCCTCGGACAAGCGCTGGCTCTTCGGCTTTGAAACGGAGGTGAGCACCGGCCCCTAGAGTCGGAAACGACTAGCACGCATGTGCGGGGGAACCTTTACCTTTACCTTTTTATTGACTAATATATGAATTTTTCAGCTCCGTTGGTTTTGCTCCGTGTTAAGTGCCTCTTGTTTGAATCTAGAGCTGCAAAATCAATTTGGCAGTTTAGGTTCAACCCTGATTTTGACCAAGCCCTGGATGGATTTGATCTCATTCCAGTCCTTATTGTTTAAAATAACATAGGAAGCAGCTTTACCCTGGCGACATCAAATTTTTCTGCCTAAGGTCTCACAAGCTGACATTTATATCCTTCCTGTTTCAAAGTCTCTCTCTCTCTCTCTCTCTCTCTCTCTCTCTCTCTCTCTCTCTGACTGGATCATCCAGTCATTAAGCAAATCCTGCTTCCCCCATTCACTTTTCTTGTTGGAAACCAGATTGCAAATGGTGATCACATGATTCCAGGATGCTTCAACCTTCATAAACACATGCTGGTTGCCGAGTGCCCAAATTTTGACCATGGGGGTGCTGCGATGGTCATAAATCTGAGTACTGGGTTGTAAGTCACTTTTTCAATGTGGTTGTAACCTCCAATGGTCACTAAATGGATGATCATAAGTTGAGGACAGCTCCTTCCTGCAGTCAATGTAAAATGCAGCCCATTTTATGACCTTTCTTGCCACACATGTTAAGTGAATTACTGCAGTTGTTAAGATAGTAACACAGTTGCTAAGTGAATCTAGCTTCCTCAATGACTTTGCTTGTTAGAAGGTCGCAGAAGGGGATCACGTGACCCCGTGACACCGCAATCGTCACTAAACGAAAGGTTATAAATTAAGGACCACCTATAGTTGGTTCTTAGATTCAGTAGGCCTCCTTAGAAACGAGATTAGGGGTGTGTAATATGTAAGTGTGGTCACTAAAGGAATTGGTCTCTAAATGAATCGTAAGTCGTGGACTACCTAAAAATCCCATCTGTTGGCATTTTTGAATCCAAAAGGAAGGAATCGCAGTGTTTGTCCAGAAATGGGGTCCTTCCTTTTCATAGCAGCCAAAGCTCACCCACCTACCATTTCCTTTATTGGCCTGGGTGCCTGTGGCATGGTCAACCGCATGGCGCACTCAAAGGGGGTGAAGGTTTTGCAAAGCTGGCAGCTGCCCCGTCCCGGATGCCACTAAATCTGGGCATTCACAATGCAGGATTCCTTCTCTGTCAAACATTAGAGCAACGGCTTGTGTAACAGTATATGTCAGGATTGCTGTTCAATCATTCTTACATCTCGAAGCCTTTAGGTTAGCGTTGACCGGATTGCTTAAATGGATTTGCTTTGCCTGGTATAAAAAGAACTTCAAGCGGAGAGCATTCAGCTGGAAAGAGGGGGGAAAATGTCATTTCTGCCAGTTCCAATTGGCAACATCTGGATCAGCTGGGCTTTAATCCCCTTCTGGCGATGGCAGTTGATTAACAGAATAACAAAGTTGCAAGGGACCTTAGAGGTTTTCTAGTCCAATCCCAAGCCGGAGACCCTATACCAGCGGTTCCCAACCTTTTCTATACCCCGCACCCCTAGAACGCTTCTGATATACTCTCGCACCCCTTACAAAAGTTCAAAATAATGGCAACAAATTATGCATATAACTATGCAAAAACCCGAGTTTTTGCACCCCCTGGAATATCATCTTGCACCTCCAGGGTTGGGAATCCCTGCCCTATACCATTCCAGACAATTTGTTGTCCAGTCCCTCCTTGTAAACCTCCAGTGTTGGAGCACCCACAACTTCTGGTGGCAAGCTGTTCCACTGATTAATTGTTCTAAGCGTCAGGAAATTTCTCCTTAATTCCAGGTTGCTTCTCTCCTCGATAAGCTTCTATATCCGTTGCTTCTTGTCCTCACTCTCTAATAGTTTCTGCCAATCTCTGAAGTTTCATGTAGCACCGGCAAGTTAGAGCTATCTTGATCTTCAGTCAAATGTATATTTTCAAACTAATAGAAAAGAATAATTGTAGGTCAGGGTTGAACTGTGGGTCCTTGATGCTCTCTGAGCTTGGTTGTTTTCTTGCAGATGTTTCATGACCCAACTAAACCAGGGCTTTTCAACCAGTGGTACGGGTACCACCTGTGGTCCATTGGCACCTGGCAGGTGGTACGCAACCATCCTAGAAAAGGGGTAGCGGGGGAGGGGAATGAGCTGAACCGGTGGCAGCACCGCACAAGCCTGAGCGAGAGACGGCTGGAGCTGCAGGGCTGTCAGGGCTCAGCGGAAGTCCCAGGATCAGCGCTTCTTCGGGGCTGTCGGGGCTCAGTGGAAGCACCAGGATCAGTGCCAGGCTCCAGCTGGAGCTCGGCGCTGATCCTGGTGCTTCTGCTGAGCCCAGAAGAAGCGCCAATCAGCTGGAATGTTGCAGCATCTCCAGGGTCTTGTCATTTACATTCAGATGCTTGGCAACTGATTCATATTTATGACGGTCACAGTGTCCCAGGGTCATGTGAAGTGACCAAAACCTGCTGCAACCACCCAGCAGATGGGGGGGGAAATAAAAACCAAACACCACCCCACCCCACCCCCACTGCCAATCCTCAACAGAAATGTTCACAACAACGAAAACCTCGGACAGGAGGAAGAGCGCCGCCGGGCGGGCAGGTGTCTTGCTCGGCTGTGGCTTGGGGGGCACTTTTTTCAGTGCCATTGTAACTTTGAACAGCCACTAAGCGAATTGTTGTAAGTCGAGGACTACCTGTACTTCATCACTTTTTTCCCTTTGTTTGTTTGGTCAAGTGTTTGACACCTTGCTAGGCGACTGGTGGTACTTGGATGTTGCCATATCCTAAAAGTGGTGCAATGGGTGAAAAGGTTGAAAAGCCCTGGACTAAACAACATTATCAGTGTTACAAAGGAGAGGGGTTTTGCTTAGTGACAGGGCACATCACTTGCATAAAAGGAGGGAGAAAACCCAACTCCTTTCCAGATTCACTTAACATCTGTGTTACTCACTTAATAACTGCAATGATTCGCTTAACAACTGTAGCAAGAAAGGTGGGCAAAACTCACTTAACAAATATCTCACTTAGCAACATAAATTTTGGGCTCAATTGCGGTCATAAGTCGAGAACTAGGTGTACAATGTGCAACAAACGGGTTTTCAGGCATGGCGGTGTTTTGTTTTGTTTTTAAGAAAACAAACTCTTCTGGTAGAAATGCAGAGTTTTACCAAACTTGCCTCAAACTTGCCCCCGACCTCCGTTCATTCCGCCGGGACCTGGAGACCTGGCTCTTCGAGCTCTCTGGCCCAGGCTGAGGATTAATCTTATTTTAATTGGGGTTTTATTTATACAGGGACAAATATAATTTTTTTTTTAAATTTGTTTTTAACTTTTGTATCTTGGTTTTTAATTACCCTGTAAACCACCCTGAGTCCTTCGGGAAAGGGCGGTATGTAAATGTAATAAAATAAATAAACAAATATTGAAATTCCCATTCAGTCCGTTTGCTAACTTCTTCCTCCATGTTTTTTTTTTCCTCCAGTTAGTTCTGCGTTGTGACTCTTTGGTGAACATCTCCCTTCCTGCTCTTGTACAGAAGTTTTGCAAGAATCAACCGATGCCTCAAAACCTAACAGGTAAGATAAAGCATGTCATTATATGGGAGCTACCGTATATACTTGAGTATAAGCCGACTCGAGTATAAGCCGAGACCCCCAATTTCACCCCCAAAAACTGGAAAAAGTTATTGACTCGAGTATAAGCCGATCCGCCGTTCTGCAAGCCTCTGCCGCCAGCAGAGGCTCGATCCGCCATTTTGCAAGCCTGAATACACAGGAATACCCTGTGTAGCCGCGGCTCGTCGGCAGGTCTCCGTTCCTCCTGCCGACCTTTGGGGAGGTTTGGGCGCCTCCCCAAACCTCCCCAAACCTCGGCAGGTCTCCGTTCCTCCTGCCGACCTTTGGGGAGGTTTGGGCGCCTCCCCAAACCTCCCCAAACCTCGGCAGGTCTCCGTTCCTCCGCGCAGACCTGCCGACCTTTGGGGAGGTTTGGGCGCCTCCCCAAACGTCCCCAAACCTCGGCAGGTCTCCGTTCCTGTTTGGGGAGGTTTGGGCGCCTCCCCAAACGTCCCCAAACCTCGGCAGGTCTCCATTCCTCCGCGCAGACCTGCCGACCTTTGGGGAGGTTTGGGCGCCTCCCCAAACGTCCCCAAACCTCGGCAGGTCTCCGTTCCTGTTTGGGGAGGTTTGGGCGCCTCCCCAAACGTCCCCAAACCTCGGCAGGTCTCCGTTCCTGTTTGGGGAGGTTTGGGCGCCTCCCCAAACCTCCCCAAGCCTCGGCAGGTCTCCGTTCCTCCGCGCAGACCTGCCGACCTTTGGGGAGGTTTGGGCGCCTCCCCAAACGTCCCCAAACCTCGGCAGGTCTCCGTTCCTGTTTGGGGAGGTTTGGGCGCCTCCCCAAACGTCCCCAAACCTCGGCAGGTCTCCGTTCCTCCGCGCAGACCTGCCGACCTTTGGGGAGGTTTGGGCGCCTCCCCAAACGTCCCCAAACCTCGGCAGGTCTCCGTTCCTGTTTGGGGAGGTTTGGGCGCCTCCCCAAACCTCCCCAAACCTCGGCAGGTCTCCGTTCCTGTTTGGGGAGGTTTGGGCGCCTCCCCAAACCTCCCCAAGCCTCGGCAGGTCTCCGTTCCTCCGCGCAGACCTGCCGACCTTTGGGGAGGTTTGGGCGCCTCCCCAAACGTCCCCAAACCTCGGCAGGTCTCCGTTCCTGTTTGGGGAGGTTTGGGCGCCTCCCCAAACGTCCCCAAACCTCGGCAGGTCTCCGTTCCTCCGCGCAGACCTGCCGACCTTTGGGGAGGTTTGGGCGCCTCCCCAAACGTCCCCAAACCTCGGCAGGTCTCCGTTCCTGTTTGGGGAGGTTTGGGCGCCTCCCCAAACGTCCCCAAACCTCGGCAGGTCTCCGTTCCTCCGCGCAGACCTGCCGACCTTTGGGGAGGTTTGGGCGCCTCCCCAAACGTCCCCAAACCTCGGCAGGTCTCCGTTCCTGTTTGGGGAGGTTTGGGCGCCTCCCCAAACCTCCCCAAACCTCGGCAGGTCTCCGTTCCTGTTTGGGGAGGTTTGGGCGCCTCCCCAAACCTCCCCAAGCCTCGGCAGGTCTCCGTTCCTCCGCGCAGACCTGCCGACCTTTGGGGAGGTTTGGGCGCCTCCCCAAACGTCCCCAAACCTCGGCAGGTCTCCGTTCCTGTTTGGGGAGGTTTGGGCGCCTCCCCAAACGTCCCCAAACCTCGGCAGGTCTCCGTTCCTCCGCGCAGACCTGCCGACCTTTGGGGAGGTTTGGGCGCCTCCCCAAACCTCCCCAAGCCTCGGCAGGTCTCCGTTCCTCCGCGCAGACCTGCCGACCTTTGGGGAGGTTTGGGCGCCTCCCCAAACGTCCCCAAACCTCGGCAGGTCTCCGTTCCTGTTTGGGGAGGTTTGGGCGCCTCCCCAAACGTCCCCAAACCTCGGCAGGTCTCCGTTCCTCCGCGCAGACCTGCCGACCTTTGGGGAGGTTTGGGCGCCTCCCCAAACGTCCCCAAACCTCGGCAGGTCTCCGTTCCTGTTTGGGGAGGTTTGGGCGCCTCCCCAAACGTCCCCAAACCTCGGCAGGTCTCCGTTCCTCCGCGCAGACCTGCCGACCTTTGGGGAGGTTTGGGCGCCTCCCCAAACGTCCCCAAACCTCGGCAGGTCTCCGTTCCTGTTTGGGGAGGTTTGGGCGCCTCCCCAAACCTCGGCAGGTCTCCGTTCCTCCGTGCAGACCTGCCGACCTTTGGGGAGGTTTGGGCGCCTCCCCAAACGTCCCCAAACCTCGGCAGGTCTCCGTTCCTGTTTGGGGAGGTTTGGGCGCCTCCCCAAACGTCCCCAAACCTCGGCAGGTCTCCGTTCCTGTTTGGGGAGGTTTGGGCGCCTCCCCAAACCTCCCCAAACCTCGGCAGGTCTCCGTTCCTCCGCGCAGACCATCCGACCTTTGGGGAGGTTTGGGGAGGCGCCCAAACCTCCCCAAAGGTCGGCAGGAAGAACGGAGACCTGCCGAGGATTGGGGAGGTTTGGGGAGGCGCCAAAACCTCCCCAAAGGTCGGCAGGAAGAACGGAGACCTGCCGAGGTTTGGGGAGGTTTGGGGAGGCGCCCAAACCTCCCCAAAGGTCGGCAGGTCTGCGCGGAGGAACGGAGACCTGCCGAGGTTTGGGGAGGTTTGGGGAGGCGCCCAAACCTCCCCAAACAGGAACGGAGACCTGCCGAGGTTTGGGGAGGTTTGGGGAGGCGCCCAAACCTCCCCAAACGTCGGCAGGTCTGCGCGGAGGAACGGAGACCTGCCGAGGTTTGGGGAGGTTTGGGGAGGCGCCCAAACCTCCCCAAACAGGAACGGAGACCTGCCGAGGTTTGGGGAGGTATGGGGAGGCGCCCAAACCTCCCCAAACGTCAGCAGGTCTGCGCGGAGGAACGGAGACCTGCCGAGGTTTGGGGAGGTTTGGGGAGGCGCCCAAACCTCCCCAAACAGGAACGGAGACCTGCCGAGGTTTGGGGACGTTTGGGGAGGCGCCCAAACCTCCCCAAAGGTCGGCATGTCTGCGCGGAGGAACGGAGACCTGCCGAGGTTTGGGGAGGCGCCCAAACCTCCCCAAACAGGAACGGAGACCTGCCGAGGTTTGGGGAGGTTTGGGGAGGCGCCCAAACCTCCCCAAACAGGAACGGAGACCTGCCGAGGTTTGGGGACGTTTGGGGAGGCGCCCAAACCTCCCCAAAGGTCGGCAGGTCTGCGCGGAGGAACGGAGACCTGCCGAGGTTTGGGGACGTTTGGGGAGGCGCCCAAACCTCCCCAAACAGGAACGGAGACCTGCCGAGGTTTGGGGACGTTTGGGGAGGCGCCCAAACCTCCCCAAAGGTCGGCAGGTCTGCACGGAGGAACGGAGACCTGCCGAGGTTTGGGGAGGCGCCCAAACCTCCCCAAACAGGAACGGAGACCTGCTGAGGTTTGGGGACGTTTGGGGAGGCGCCCAAACCTCCCCAAAGGTCGGCAGGTCTGCGCGGAGGAACGGAGACCTGCCGAGGTTTGGGGACGTTTGGGGAGGCGCCCAAACCTCCCCAAACAGGAACGGAGACCTGCCGAGGTTTGGGGAGGTTTGGGGAGGCGCCCAAACCTCCCCAAAGGTCGGCAGGTCTGCGCGGAGGAACGGAGACCTGCCGAGGTTTGGGGACGTTTGGGGAGGCGCCCAAACCTCCCCAAACAGGAACGGAGACCTGCCGAGGTTTGGGGACGTTTGGGGAGGCGCCCAAACCTCCCCAAAGGTCGGCAGGTCTGCGCGGAGGAACGGAGACCTGCCGAGGTTTGGGGAGGCGCCCAAACCTCCCCAAACAGGAACGGAGACCTGCCGAGGTTTGGGGAGGCGCCCAAACCTCCCCAAACAGGAACGGAGACCTGCCGAGGTTTGGGGACGTTTGGGGAGGCGCCCAAACCTCCCCAAAGGTCGGCAGGTCTGCGCGGAGGAACGGAGACCTGCCGAGGTTTGGGGAGGTTTGGGGAGGCGCCCAAACCTCCCCAAACAGGAACGGAGACCTGCCGAGGTTTGGGGAGGTTTGGGGAGGCGCCCAAACCTCCCCAAACGTCGGCAGGTCTGCGCGGAGGAACGGAGACCTGCCGAGGTTTGGGGAGACGCCCAAACCTCCCCAAACGTCGGCAAGTCTCCGTTCCTCCGCGCCCTGCCTGCCTGCTTCTTTCCGCTGCGGAAAGAAGCAGGCAGGCAAGGCGCGGAGTTTGGGGAGGTGCGCGCGCACCTCCCCAAACCTCCCCAAACTTCGGCAGGTCTCGGACGGCGGTGGCTTGGGAGAGGTGCGGGCGATCCCGGAAGCACCAAAGCCTCGGCCGCGCACAAGTCCTCGGTAAGTTTTTTTTGTTGACTGGAGTATAAGCCGAAGTGGAATTTTTCAGCCCAAAAAGTGGGCTGAAAAATTCGGCTTATACTCAAGTATATACGGTATTTATAAGATGCCATGAAAAGCGAAGTTGAATGGTCATTGGTCTGTGGGTGGCTTTCAACCATGTTAGCCTGGGGAAACCTCCAAATTCATTGTCAGTATATCTCTGAATATCTTAGAATATAGAATAACAAGAGTTGGAAGGGATCTTGGAGGTCATCTACTCCAACCACCTGCTCGAGTAGGAAACCCTATACCATTTCGGACAAATGGCTGTCCAGTCTCTTCTTAAAAACCTCCAGTGTTGGAGCATTCACAGCTTCTGGAGGCAGGTTGTTCCACTGGTTAATTGTTCTCACTGTCAGGAAGTTTCTCCTTAATTCCAGGTTGCTTCTGTCCTTGATTAGTTTCCATCCGTTGCTTCTTCTCCTGCCTTCAGGTATTTGGGGAATAAGTTGACTCCCCCTCTTCTTTGTGGCAGCCCCTCAAATACTGGAATATTGCTATCATGTCAACCCGTAGTCTTTCTTTCCTCCTTTGCTCCATCAAATGTTGAAGAGAAGTGAAAGTCTTCATCTTAGCAAATATTGGCCATTATTGAAACGTGGAAGTTTCAGGTAATCCTTGACTTACAACCACAAATGACCCCCAAAATTTCTGTTGCTAAGTGAGACATTTGTTAAGTGAGTTTAACAACTGTGGCAAGAAATGTCATAAAATGGGACAAAACTCATTAACAACTGTCTTGCTTAGCAACATAAATTTTCGGCTCATAGGTCGAGAGCTATTTGTACAGCAGAACCAGTCTCTACTTCCTGCTAATAATCTTGCGTCAAATGTAAACAATAGTTTGTTCCCTTAAAATACAACACATAGACCAAGGGTAGGCAACCTTGGCTCTGGACTTCAACTCCCAGAATTCCTGAGCCAGCCATGCTGAGGGGAAAGGGAGAGGTTTCCAAGCTGAGCCATCCTGGCTCAGGAATTCTGGGAGTTGAATTCCACCAGTCATAAAAGAGCCAAGGTTGCCTACCCCTGGCCTAGGCCGCTTTATGACTGGTGGACTTCAACTCCCAGAATTCCTGAGCCAGCCATGCTGAGGGGAAAGGGAAAGGTTGCCATGCTGAGCCGTGCTGGCTCAGGAATTCTGGGAGTTGAAGTCCACGAGTCATAAAAGAGCCAAGGTTGCCTACCCCTGGCCTAGGCCACTTTATGACTTGTGGACTTCAACTCCCAGAATTCCTGAGCCAGCCATGCTGAGGGGAAAGGGAGAGGTTTCCAAGCTGAGCCATCCTGGCTCAGGAATTCTGGGAGTTGAATTCTACCAGTCATAAAAGAGGCAAGGTTGCCTACCTCTGACCTAGGCCTAGGCCGCTTTATGACTTGTGGACTTCAACTCCCAGAATTCCTGAGCCAGCCATGCTGAGGGGAAAGGGAGAGGTTTCCAAGCTGAGCCATCCTGGCTCAGGAATTCTGGGAGTTGAATTCCACCAGTCATAAAAGAGGCAAGGTTGCCTACCTCTGATCTAGGCCTAGGCCGCTTTATGACTTGTGGACTTCAACTCCCAGAATTCCTGAGCCAGCCATGCTGAGGGGAAAGGGAGAGGTTTCCAAGCTGAGCCATCCTGGCTCAGGAATTCTGGGAGTTGAAGTCCACCAGTCATAAAAAAGCCAAGGTTGCCTATCCCTGACCTACAGTAGATGTAGTCCTCAATGTACAACAGTTCGTTTAGTGACTGTTCAAAGTTACAATGGCACTGAAAAAAGTGACATGATAGTTTTTCACATTTACAACCCATGCTCACATGATCAAAATTCAGATGCTTGGCAACTGATTCATACTTACGACTGTTACTGAGTCCCAGGGTCATGTGATCCCCTTTTGCAACCTTCGGACAAACAAAGTCAATGGGGAAGCCGGATTCACTTAATAACCGTGTTAACAAACTTAACAACTGCAGTGATTCTACTGGTGGCACGGAAGGATATAAAACGGGGTAAACCCATGTAACAAATGTCTCAACAACAGAAATTTTGAGCTCGTAAGTTGAGGACTACCTGTATTTAGATGACTTTATGGAGGTAGCCATGCCAGGCTTTTTTTAAAGTTGTTTTTTTTTGCAAATGCATCCCACATATTGAAGGAATAGAGCTGGAAGGGACCTTGGAGGTCATCTAGTCCAACCCCCTGCTCAAGCAGGAAAACCTTGTACCATTTCAGACAAATCGTTGTCCAGTCACTTCTTAAAAACCTCCAGTGATGAAGCATCCACAATTCTGGAGGCGAGCTGTTCCACTGGTTAATTCCTTTTATACCATCCTTACAACTAATAGAAGAAAATTTCTGAAGCATAGGGTTGAACTCTACGGTCCTTCCTGCTCTTTGATCTTGGTTGTTTTCTTGCAGACATTTTATGACCCAACTAGGCAATATCTTCAGTGCTAGAAGGGAGTGGGGTGTGTGGAGTGGAGGCGAAGAATTTTTATTTTTATTTTAATTCCATTTATATCCCGCCCTTCTCCGAAGACTCAGGGCGGCTTACAAACTTAGCAGTAGCCTTCATTCTATGTATATGCCTGCTTATTAGGGCTTTCACACACACCCCAAGCGGCATTATTACAAAGTCAGCTTAATTGCCCCCAACAATCTGGGTCCTCATTTTACTTACCTCGGAAGGATGGAAGGCTGAGTCAACCTTGAGCCTGGTGGGACTCGAACCTGCACTAATTGCAGGCAGCTGGTGTTACTTAAGGAGGCATTAGCCCACTGCTCTACCAAGGCAGGTGGGGAGGAGGAGGAAGGAGGAGGAGGAGGAGGAAGAAGACGGGAATACTGTGATATTCACTGACCTTGGTAGTTTTTCTTACAGATGTTTCATGAACCAGCTAGGGAACATCATCAATGTTAGGAAAACTAGCATTTTTAAATTGATGGTTGCTTTGCTTTTATAGGTGTGGGCGGTGCTTTTTTTGTAAAAGAAAAAGGTGCTGGAACTCACACATGTCATACAACCCACCTTGCCTACCCTACAAGGTTCCATCCAAAAAAGGTGCCGGAACTCCGTTCTGAGCGTTCTATGAGAAAAAAAGCCCTGGGTGTGGGGCTCCTCCGGTTTTAAACTGGATTGGGTGTTTAACCTTGTGGTGTGAACTGAGTTGTGTGGTTTTTCCCTTCTTTCATTTTGAATTCTGCTGTCTTTTCCTTCATTGTTTTCGCTGTTTCTATACATTGATCTGAAGAGACGCGGTGGCTTAGTGGGTTAGGACGCTGAGCTTGTCGATCAGAAGGTCGGCAGTTTGGCGGGTCGAATCCCGAGTGCCGCGTAACAGAGTGAGTGCCTGTTACGCGTCCCAGCTTCTGCCAACCTAGCAGTTCGAAAGCACATAAAAATGCAAGTGGAAAAATAGGGACCACTACGGTGGGAAGGTAACAGCGCTCCGTGCGCCTTTGGCGTCTAGTCATGCCGGCCACATGACCACGGAGACGTCCTCGGACAAGCGCTGGCTCTTTGGCTTTGAAACGGAGATGAGCACCGGCCCCTAGAGTCGGAAACGACTAGCACGCATGTGCGGGGGAACCTTTACCTTTACCTTATACATTGATAGGTTTTTTCCTCCTCTGCCTTCAAACTGCCTTGACAGGACATTTTGGCAACTTGAAATGGTTAAAACATTTGTATATAGGCACAGACTGGAACAAAGAAGTGAAAAGCCTGTACTGTATAAACACACACTCTATGATCCTGGAAAACATCTCAGAGGAATATCAAAATTATTTTTTTTTCTTTTCTCTTGCACTTTTTTGCAAAATGAGGAAGGTCTGTTTATATGGTGACCTGTTCAAGTCTGGGTTCTGGGTAATTTCATTAGTTTTATACCAGCAGGATTGATCCTTGTTTTCTCTGCCATCTGCCTCTGCTGCGTCCTACTTCTATTCTGTCAATTCCATTTTGCAGAAATATATTGCTTCTTCCACCCCACCCATCCCTTCTTCTCCCCAGTTTTTCTTTTACAATCTCTAAGGTAAAATTGAAAATGTTTACTTTTTCGTTTTTTATTGCTACCATAACTCATGTACATGATATATTGTGTGTGCTGCATGACATAAAATAAAAATATTCATTAATTCGAGACCAGGGACTGGTTCAGTGGGAAATTCAGACTCTGCTGGAATGGATTTGAATTTTGTCTTAACCTGGGATTCACACAGCTAGGCCATAGATCCTAGTTTGTACAAACCATAAACACTAGGAAGCCAAATTTGAGTCACATCAAAGGTAGTCTTTGACATATGACTGTAATGGAATCTGCCCAGGATGGCCATATGACGTTGTGGTTGTCAAACTAGTTGATGATGTGACCAATCTGATTTTATATTTTATTGGCAGCCAGTAAGTAAATGTGGAAGTTGTAAAGCAAACACCATGGTCATTAAGTGGACAATGTGCTTAATTTTGCTGAAAACCAGGATTAAGTGATAATTTTCACCAGAACTGTCATAAAACATGTTCAGGGGACTGTGGAATGCTGCAAAATGGCCATAAATGGAGCCATATTGCCAAGCACCTGTGTCCGATCATGTGACCATGGAAAGGCATACCTGTCTGGCCTAGTGGTTAAATCATGGGTCTTCAAACTTGGCCCTTTTATGACTTGTGGACTTCAACTCCCAGCATCCCTCAGCCAGACCCAAGTTTGAAGACCCCTGGGTTAAATCATCAGGCTAGAAAGCTGGAGAACATGAGTTCTAGTCCTGCCTTAGGTATGAAAGCCAGCTGGGTGACTTTGGGCCAGTCTCTCCTACCTCACAGGGTTGTTGTTGTGAGGAAAGTAGCAGGAGAAAGGTGCCTTGAGTTATTTATAAAAATAATGTGAGGAAAAAATAAAAATAAAGAAAGAAAATTAAATTTAAAAAGTAAAAAAAATGCCTCAAATCTGGATCACGTCCGCTTTTTCAGGTCGGTCGTAGTTTCAAATGATCACCACTGCCTGTCCTAAATAGATTACCTGTACAGCTTTAAATTCTACCTTTTCTATTGGCCTTGTACGATTTAATTCTGTGTACATTTTCTGGAGCAGTTTTCATTGAATTTCCAGTGTTATGTTCAATAATCAGCAATCATTAATTTCTTCTTTCCCCTTGGATGAATAATTGATTCGTTTTGTCTCAGAAGCTCAGAAATCTGACAAGGGACAAAGCCACAGAGTTATCAACCAAACCCAAAATGTTATAAAAAATATCTTCAGACTGGTAACACTTCCATTTAGCTAATGAACTGGCTAAAGCTGTGAAAAGACAGTTAGCTTTAAGGCTTGACGCTGTCCCTATTCATTTCATTCTCTGCTCCATTTGTTAAAATCTTAAAAGGCCCTCAAGGCTGTGAAAATATTTCTGAGAGGAACTGTGTTCTCCAGAAGAAACACAATACTGGTAGTCCTCGACTTACATCAATTCATTTAGCGACCATTTGAAGTTACCATGGCACTGGAAAAAGTGACTTTCAACCAGTCCTCGCGTTTACAACCGTTGCACCATCCCCACAGTGTCCCTGGGTCAAGTGATCATTTGCAGCCTTCCCATTTGCACCAGAGGAAGCCAGATTCAAATAATAATAATAATAATAAAGTTGGAAGGGACTTTGGATATCATCTAGCCCAACCCCCGTATTCGCTTAATGACCATGTTGTTCACTTACCAATTGCAGTGATTCACTTAACAACTGTGGTAAAAGAAAGCATCATAAAATCAGCTGCAACTTACTGAACAAGTGCATTGCTTAGGAACGAAAATGCTGGACCCAGTTCTGGTTATAAATCAAGGACCACCTGTAATTAAGAAATCAAATGGCCTCTTCATTTGTCTCTCCACCAATGGAAGTTAAATCCAGTGAGGTTCTTCGCTTTTATTAACCATCATTGCTCAAAATTGCCAGACATGGTTACTTGAGCACCCATGGTTATCCACTTCCCCATTGGGTAAGTCTCCAAACTTGGCAACTTGGCTGGCTGAGGAATTCTGGGAGTTGAAGTCCATAAATCTTAAAATTACCAAGTTTGGAGAGCCCAACTTTACAGGGTTGCTGTTCTTGTTGGGATGAAGAAAGAAAAGAAAATATAGTTGGATTTTTGCAGGAAAAAAGGGTATCTGTTCAACAACTGACTCCTTAAAGGGGGTGCAATCTAAATTCTTAAGGAGCATACTTCAGGATCTCCAAGATTGTGTTGTACCAGGAGACTGGCATGACCAACATTGATACTCATATTTGCATTTGAAGGTTCTTGACATATTTATACAGCCACACTTAAACACAAACACATACATACTATTGCTCTGTTGCTCTGAAGATGTTCAGTTGCAGCTTAGTTGATAACCCATCTGTCAACGCTGCTAGCATCAGATGTTCTTGCTTTGACAACAGATGGAAATGTAGCCATCTTTTCTCTTTCGCTTTTAGAGTTAATGCTGGGAGGGGGGATTTATTTTATTTTTTATTTTTATTACATTTATATCCCGCCCTTCTCCGAAGACTCAGGGTGGCTTACAAGCTTAGCAGTAGCCTTCATTCTATGTATATGCCTGCTTGTTAGGGCTTTCACACACACCCCAAGCGGCATTATTACAAAGTCAGCTTAATTGTCCCCCACAATCTGGGTCCTCATTTTACCTACCTGGGAAGGATGGAAGGCTGAGTCAACCTTGAGCCTGGTGGGATGCGAACCTGCACTAATTGCAGGCAGCTGGTGTTACTTAAGGAGGCATCAGCCCACTGCTCCACCTAGGCCTCTATAAATGTGGATGAGAGTCCAGCTAGTCATAACAATAATAACTTAGCTACAGGAATCCAAGGTTATTGGATAAAGATTTGGGCTGGAGAGCTGGGGAGAAAGCCTGCGCTTCAAGCTAATTGGGGAATGTGATTTATGACTGTTTAACTGGAGGAGGGAATTGTGCTTTGCCACTTTGTGTGGGGGGTTCAGTTTTTGTCTTCAACTATGTAGTGCCGATGCTTTGTTTCTCGAATAAAAGATTCTTTAAGGAAAGCAATGCCTCGAAGTTCTTTTGAAGAGATTCATTTGTCAGAACCATGACATTAAGTCAAAAACCCATCAGTCATATTTTTGGACTTTCTTTGGGTTTTACAGTGGTTACTTTCTAATCAATAGGGTTTTATCTTTATGAATTAGACTGAGTTCTGTTTTATTCTAGGTAAAATATGCCATTCCTTGAGCCTATCAATTCTACAATGGTTCAATTTGTCTCCAGCATTGCTTTGTATTTATTTATTAGTGTTTTATCACACTTTTATTATTTTGTTGTAATTCAACACAGGAAATTGTAATTCAACACTTATCCTTCCTCTTCCTATTTTTCCTACAACAATCCTGTGAGGCAGGTTGGGCTGAGAGAGGGACTGGCTCAAAGATACCCAACCAGCTTTTCATGCTTAAGGAGGGACTAGCTCACAATTTCCTGGTGATTGGCTCAAAGTCACTCAGCTAACTTTCATGCCTCAGGCAGGACTAGAACTCACCATCTTCTGGAATTGAACCATTGTCACCTAACTGCTTTTTGTGCCTAAGGCGAGACTAGAATTTACTGGCTCCTGGTGATGGGCTCAGAGTCACCCAGCTGGCTTTCATGCCTCAGGCGGGAGTAGAACTCACAGTCTCCTGGAATTTGCTTTTGTGCCTAAGGTAGGACTAGAACTCACTGGCTCCTGGTGATTGGTTCAGAGTCACCTAATCAGCTTTTATGTCTTAGGCGGGACTAGAACTCACTGGCTCCTGGTGATTGGTTCAGAGTCACCTAATCAGCTTTTATGTCTTAGGCAGGACTAGAACTCACTGGCTCCTGGTGATTGGCTCAAAGTCACCTAACTGGCTTTCATGCCTCAGATGGCACTAGAACTCACCATCTCCTGGAATTAACCCAATGTCATCTAACTGGCTTTAGTGCCTAAGGCAGGACTAGAACTCATTGCCTCCTTGTTTTGCTGCAAGCACCTTAATCACTACACCAAATTGGCTGTTCTGTTCTATTCTGTTCTGTTCAACATTGTACATTCCAGGCCTGAAAAGTATAAAAGGGAACTGAGTATGGATAACTTCTCCTTAGTGCTGGAGAGATACAGAACACTGTTTGGTTGGGTGTTTTAAGTTTTCTTTTCAATGCAAATATAGTTTTGCGGGGTGGGGGTGGGGCGGTTCCAGCATTAAAAGCAAATTGCATCATTTTTGCAATCGTCTGATCATTTCTCAAGAAAGAACGGTGAAGTTTTGACAGAAAGGATGCGGAAAGGCTGCTAAAAATAAGGGAATAATTTCATTAGCTTTGAACTGCTCAGTTCAAAAGCAGTGTAATCTAACAATTTAAAAAGGAAAGTCTGTTTAGCTCAATTTTTGCCATCACAAAATTTCTGCTTGTGCCATTTTTGCAGAGATCTCCTTCAAACTCCTTAAATGGACAAAATGAAACTCACGAGAGGATGATGGGTAGTCCTCAACTTACAACAATTCATTTAGTGACCATTCAAAATTACAGTGGCATTGAAAAAAGTGACTTATGATCGTTTTTCACACTTACGGCCGTTGCAGGTGATCAGGTGATCAAAATTCAGAGGCTTGGCAGCTGACTCAGTTGCAGTATCCTGGGATCACGCGATCCTCTTTTGGGACCTTCTGACAAGCAAAGTCAATGGGGGAAGCCAGATTCACTTAACATTGGTGTTACTTACTTAACAACTGCAGAGATTCATTTAACAACCATGACAACAAAGGTGCTAAAATGGGGCAAAACTCACTTAACAACTGTTTCGCTTAGCATCATAAATTTTGGGGTCAACTGTGGTCGTAAATTGAAGACTACCTGTATATAAATGTTTTAAATAAGTAAATGAAATAAATAAATTTAAAATATTATATTTAACTTGGAAAGCATGCAATATTGAAGGTTAAGCTTTGGATCCAGTTCACAAAGATTTTATCAAAATTGATTCTCATCTTATACACCAAAACAAGCTACAGGAGCCTCTTTTTAAAGTGGGCAAAACTTCCAGGTTTGTTAGCCACAAACAAGCCACTTTTTTTTTTAAATGCTCTTTTGGAAGATTAAAAGACAACCAAGGAAAAAAAGAGGCAGCAAAGTAGATAAACAGAGAATGTGCGTGCATCATAGAATTAATTAGAATTAAATTTGTTAGATAAAGATTTTCAAATTTCATTAGTAGCTTTTATTAATACAACACGAAGTTCTGAACAATGTCTTAAATATTGTAGTTCCTTGCTAAAATCCAATTAGTATCTAAAGAACAGCAACAGAGTATTAATCATGAGGTAAAAGAATTACAATAATTGTACAGGAACTTTATTAATCAAAAGTAAAACAGAGAATTATAGTAGTTTTTGTCTGAACAGTGAAATATCACCAAACAGAGAAAGATCTGTCTTTATTTAACAGATTGTTGAAAGTTAGAAAATTAAGACTTAGAAATATACCAGAGACCTAGAATTTGGTAGAATAGGCCTATTATACATGGTGAGGGCCTTGGAATTCAAAGGCTCTGATGTGTCCTCATCAATGTTTTTCAATCTTGGCAACTTTGAAAAGTGTGGACTTCCTCTCCCAGAAATCCCAAGCCAATGTACTGCCTAGCTAGGGAATCCTGGGAATTGAAGTCTACAAATACTGGCTGGGGAATGCTGTGGGTTCAACCCCACCCATCTTAAATTTGCCAACTACCTGTAAAGATCAGAATTATGTAAGCTATATTTTCACGATACTCAGCTGAAGTGAAAGTTGGACTTTGAAGAATTGAGATAAGGAAGAACACTGATGCCCTTTTAATTCTGGTGTCAAGGAAGACACCTGAATCAAGAAACAAACTAATGGATCGTGAACAAATCAACCCAGATTTGTCACTGAAAGTAGAAATGACCAGGCTTGAATTATCTTACTTTGGACACCTAATGTGAAGACTCAGCTTTCTGGAGAAGGCTCTGATGCTGGAAAAGATGGAAAGAAAGAGAAGAAGATGACCAGTAGAAGTTGGATAGACTCATTGGTGTTGGGTGCACCACTGGAAAGCCTGAAGGATCAAGTTGGGGACAAACTTGTTCTAGAGAAAGTCTACCCATGTGGTTGCTGGAAGTCACCATCAACTAGATGCACAAAATCATTCAGTCTGAAGACCTAACTGTCTGGAGAAGTCCATAATGCTAGGAATGGTGGAAAGAAAGAGAAGAAGACAACCAAGAATAAGGTGAAGTGACTCAGTTGCAGTGGTGGTGGAGACACTGTTGGAAGAGCTGAAAGACTCAGTTAGGTATAGTTCACCATGGATAAAGTCTATGCATGTGCTTGATAAGGGTCACCATTGACTTGGTAGAACATAATCATACAACCAGATTCCTTGAAAAATTCATAATGCTTGGAAATATAGAAGGAAAGAGAAGACGAAGATTACCAGTAGAAGATAGATGGACTCAGTTATATATCTTGTGGAAATGGAGGAGGCGAAGCGTACTTATTTTGCCTCCCTCATTTCGTCCGCAGATAATCGCCTGGCCACCCTGTTTAGGGTGACCCGTTCCCTTCTAAATCAAGGGACAGGGGAAGATAGTTTATAGTTTATTAAATTTGTATACCGCCCTTCTCCCGGAGGACTCAGGGCGGTTAACAGGGCATATATAAATAACAATACAAAAATTAAAAAGGAATTAAATAAAATCCCTTGCAGGGACACGCCGAGGAGTTTAGTCAACATCTGCTGGACAAGATTGCTCAGATTCGGACCGGTCTGGACTCTGATTGGACAGTATCTGACGAGGGGGAAGCGACAGGTCTGGCCAATATTATCTGGGAGGAGTTTGACCCTGTGATTCCGGATGAAATGGACAGGATAATGGGTAGATTAAGTGCCGCCACGTGTTTATTGGACCCGTGTCCCTCCTGGCTGGTATATGCGGCTCGGGAGGTTACACGAGGCTGGCTCCAGGCAGTGATCAACGCCTCTTTGAGTGAGGGGTGTTTCCCTGCCGACTTAAAAGAGGCGGTGGTGAGGCCCCTCCTCAAGAAACCTGCTCTGGACCCAGCTATTTTGAATAATTTTCATCCTGTCTCCAACCTTCGCTTTCTTGCGAAGGTTGTTGAGAGCATGGTGGCACGGCAGCTCCCGTTGGTCCTGGAGGAAACTGAGTATCTGGATCCGTACCAATCGGGTTTCAGGCCCGGGTACAGCACGGAGACGGCATTGGTCGCGCTGGTGGATGATCTCTGGTGGGCTCGGGATAGGGGTTATTCCTCTGTCCTGGTCCTATTGGACCTCTCAGCGGCTTTTGATACCATCGACCATGGTATCTTGCTGCGACGTCTCCGGGGGTTGGGAGTGGGAGGCACTGTTTTACGGTGGTTCTCCTCCTACCTCTCGGGCCGTTCACAGATGGTGTTGGCAGGAGGACAGAGGTCAACCCCGAAGCCCCTTGATTGTGGGGTGCCTCAGGGGTCGGTCCTCTCTCCCCTCCTGTTCAACATCTATATGAAGCCACTGGGTGAGATCATACGCAGTTTCGGAGTGAGGTATCATCAATATGCTGATGATACCCAGCTTTTCATCTCCACCCCGAACCAACCCAGTGATGCCCACGATGTGATGTCCCATTGCCTGGAAGCGGTACGAATCTGGATGGGGAAGAACAGGCTCCAGCTCAACCCGGCCAAGACCAAGTGGCTCTACGTGTCGGCATCTCGTGTTGTCCAAGATTTACCATCTTTGGTTATGGGGGGGAGAGGTGTTGCCTCCCGTCGATAGGGCGCGCAACTTAGGCATCCTCCTGGATGCATGACTCAACTTAGATCATCATATAGGAGCCGTGGCCAGGGAGGCATTTGCCCAGGTTCGCCTGGTGAGCCCCTATCTCGACCGAGATGCCTTATGTACAGTCACTCATGCACTCGTTACCTCCCATATAGATTACTGTAACGCTCTCTACATGGGCCTGCCCTTGAAGACCACCAGGAGGCTTCAGCTGGTGCAGAATGCGGCCGCGCGGGTTGTGATGGGAGCATCCCGATACTCCCATATTACACCCCTCCTGCGTGAGCTGCATTGGTTGCCGGTTGTCCTCCGGGTGAGGTTCAAAGTGCTGGTTCTTACCTATAAAGCCCTACATGGCTTAGGTCCTGGATACTTAAAGGACCGTCTGCTGCCAGGAACGACTTCCCTCCACCCTGTGCGCTCACACAGAGAGGGTCTCCTCAGGGTGCCGTCGGCTAGACAGTGTCGGCTGGCGACCCCCAGGGGGAGGGCCTTCTCTTTTGGGGCACCTGCCCTTTGGAATCAGCTGCCCGAGAACTTCGGATGGCCCCAGATCTCTGGTCCTTTCATCGCGACCTAAAGACATATCTTTTCCAACTGGCCAACCTGGACTGAGGATGGGGGTTTTTAATATTGTTTTAGATTTGATTTAGATTTTATTAAATTTATATACCGCCCTTTTCCCGTAGGACTCAGGGTGGTTTACAAGGTGCTTAAAATATCAATACAAAAATTAAAAAACAATTTAAAAGATTAAATTCAGTCCTTGAAAAAATATAAAAACCCCAATTAAAACTCTCAGCCTGGGCCGGAAAGCTCGAAGAGCCAGGTCTTCAGGTCCCAGCTCCACAGGCAGCTGGTTCCAAAGGGCAGGCGCACCCACAGAGAAGGCCCTTCCCCTGGGTGTTATCCGCCAGCAGTCTTTTACCGGCGGCACCCTGAGAAGGCCCTCCCTGTGGGAGCGCACTGGACGAAGGGAACTTGATACTGGCAGCAGGTTTTAATTATGGGGCTTTGTAATTTAATTCTTTTTTAATATTTGTATTACTGTTTTTTATAGCTGTTTTATTGTTGTGAGCCGCCCTGAGTCCTTCGGGAGATAGGGCGGCATATAAGTCCCATAAATGAATGAATGAATGAATGAATGAATGAATGAATGAATGAATGAATGAATGAATGAATGAATGAATGAATGTGATGGGGACACTACTGGAAGATCCGAAGGATCAATTCGGAGACAGATCATTATGGAGAAAAATCTACCTATGTGGTTCCTAGTAGTCAGAAATGACTGGATGGCAATAATCAACGTTAAGAACAATCCAAATTGCAGGTATGGTACAAACACTACACAGGTAGTCCTCAGCTTACAACAGTTCGTTTAGTGACTGTTCAAAATTACAACCGCACTGAAAAATGTCACTTATGACCGTTTTTCATAGTTACAACTTTGCAGCATCCCCTTGATCATGTGCTCAAAATTCTGAGGCTTGGCAACTGATTCATATTTATGACCGTTACTGTGTGCTGGGGTCATGTAATCCCCTTTTGCGACCTTTTGGCAAGCAAAGTCTATGGGGGAAGCCAGATTCACTTAACAATTGGGTTTTTTGTTGTTGTTAGCTGCGAAGTCGTGTCCGACCCATCGCGACCCTATGGACAACATTCCTCCAGGCCTTCCTGTCCTCTACCATCTTCTGGAGTCCATTTAAGCTCACGCCTACTGCTTCAGTGACTCCATCCAGCCACCTCATTCTCTGTCGTCCCCTTCTTCTATTGCCCTCGATCTTTCCCAGCATTAGGCTCTTCTCCAGTGAGTCCTTCCTTCTCATTAGGTGGCCAAAGTACTTGAGTTTTAGCTTCAGGATCTGGCCTTCTAAAGAGCAGTCAGGATTGATCTCCTCTAGGACTGACCGGTTTGATCGCCTTGCGGTCCAAGGGACTCGCAGGAGTCTTCTCCAGCACCACAGTTCAAAGGCCTCAATTCTTTGGCGCTCAGCCTTTCTTATGGTCCAACTTTCACTGCCATACATTGCAACTGGGAAGACCATAGCCTTGACTATACGCACTTTTGTTGACAGGGTGATGTCTCTGCTTTTTAGTGTGCTGTCTAGATTTGCCATGGCTTTCCTCCCCAGGAGCAAGCGTCTTTTGATTTCTTGGCTACAGTCCCCATCTGCAGTGATCTTGGAGCCCAGAAAAATAAAATCTGTCACTACTTCCATTTCTTCCCCGTCTATTTGCCAGGAATTGAGAGGGCCAGATGCCATGATCTTGGTTTTCTTAATGTTAAGTTTCAACCCAACTTTTGCACTCTCCTTCTTCACCCGCAACAAGAGGCTCTTTAGTTCTTCTTCACTTTCTGCCATTAGAGTGGTATCATCTGCGTATCTCAGGTTGTTGATATTTCTTCCGGCAATCTTAATTCCAACTTTTGATTCATCTAGCCCTGCCTTTCTCATGATGTGCTCTGCATATAAGTTAAATAGGCAGGGCGACAGTATACATCCTTGCCGGACTCCTTTCCCAATTTTGAACCAATCAGTGGTTCCGTGTCCAGTTCTCACTGTTGCTTCTTGACCCGCATATAGGTTTCTCAAGAGACAAATAAGATGGTCTGGTACTCCCATCTCTTTAAGAACTTGCCACAGTTTGTTATGATCCACACAATCAAAGGCTTTAGCATAGTCAATGAAGCAGAAGTAGATGTTTTTCTGGAACTCCCTAGCTTTCTCCATGATCCAGCGTATGTTGGCAATTTGATCTCTAGTTCCTCTGCCTCTTCGAAATCCTGCCTGTACTTCTGGTAGTTCTCGATCCACATACTGCTGAAGTCTAGCTTGTAGGATTTTAAGCATGACTTTACTAGCATGAGAAATGAGTGCAATGGTGCGATAGTTTGAACATTCTTTGGCACTGCCTTTCTTTGGAATTGGAATGTAAACTGATCTTTTCCAATCCTGTGGCCATTGTTGAGTTTTCCAAATTTGCTGGCAAATTGAGTGTAGCACTTTTACTGCATTGTCTTTTAAGATTTTGAATAGCTCAGCTGGAATACTGTCACTTCCACTAGCTTTGTTGTTGCTCAGCTTTTCTAAGGCCCACTTCACTTCACATTCTAGGATGTCTGGCTCGAGGTCAGTGACCACCTCATTGTGATTATCAGGGACGTTAAGCTCATTCTTGTATAGTTCTTCTGTGTAATTTTGCCACCTCTTCTTAATCTCTTCTGCCTCTGTTAGGTCCCTGCCATTTTGGTCCTTTATCATGCCCATTTTTGCATTAAACGTTCCCTTCATTTCTCCAATTTTCTTGAAAAGATCTCTGGTCCTCCCTATTCTATTGTTTTCTTCTATTTCTTTGCACTGTTCATTTAAGAAGGCATTCTTATCTCTTCTAGCTATTCTCTGGAATTCTGCATTCAATTGGGTGTATCTTTCTTTTTCTCCCTTGCCTTTCGCTTCCCTCCTTTCCTCAGCTATTTGCAAAGCTTCCTCAGACAGCCATTTTGCTTTCTTGCATTTCTTTTTCTTTGGGATGGTTTTGGTTGCTACCTGTTGTACAATGTCGCGAACCTCTGTCCATAGTTCTTCAGGCACTCTGTCTATCAGATCTAATTCCTTAAATCTATTTGTCACCTCTACTGTATATTCAACAGGGATATGATTTAATTCATACCTGAGTGGCCTAGTGCTTTTCCCTAGTTTCTTCAGTTTAAGCCTAAACTTTGCAAGGAGAAGCTCATGGTCTGAGCCACAGTCAGCTCCTGGTCTTGTTTTTACTGACTGTATAGAGCTTCTCCATCTTTGGCTGCAGAGCATATAGTCAATCTGATTTCTGTGTTGACCATCTGGTGATGTCCATGTGTAGAGCCGTCTCTTGGGTTGTTGAAAAAGAGTGTTTGCTATGACCATCGTATTCTCTTGACAGAATTCTATCAACCTGTGCCCTGCTTCATTTTGCACTCCAAGGCCAAACTTGCCTGTTATTCCAGTTATCTTTTGGCTTCCTACTTTAGCATTCCAATCCCCCATGATGATAAGAACATCATTTTTTGGTGTTAGTTCTATAAGGTGCTGTAGTGCTTCATAGAACTGGTCAATTTCATCCTCTTCAGCACTGGTGGTTGGGGCATAGACCTGGACTACTGTGATATTGAATGGTTTGCCTTGGATTCGAACTGAGATCATTCTGTCATTTTGAGGATTGTATCCCAGTATTGCTTTTCCTACTCTTTTATTGACTATGAAGGCTACTCCATTTCTTCTGAAGGATTCTTGCCCACAATAGTATACCTGATGGTCATCTGAATTAAATTCACCCATTCCTGTCCATTTTAGTTCACTGATACCTAAGATGTCGATGTTCAGTCTTGTCATCTCTTGTTTGACCACGTCCAGTTTTCCTTGATTCATGGATCTTACATTCCAGGTTCCTATGGAGAAAAAATCTTTACAGCATTGGACTTTCCTTTCACCACCAGACACATCCACAGCTGAGCGTCCTTTCGGCTTTGGCCCAGTCGCTTCATTCTTTCTGGCGCTACTAGTACTAGCCCTCTGCTCTTCCCCAGTAGCATATTGGACGCCTTCCGACCTGAGGGGCTCATCTTCCAGCGTCATATCGTTTTGCCTTTTGGTACTGTCCATAGGGTTTTCATGGCAAAAATACTGGAGTGGGTTGCCATTTCCTTCTCCAGTGGATCACGTTTTGTCAGAACTCTCTGCTATGACCTGTCCGTCTTGGGTGGCCCTGCACGGCATAGCTCATAGCTTCATTGAATTACGCAAGCCCCTTCGCCACGACAAGGCAGTAATCCATGAAGGGGACAATTGGGTTACTAATTTATCAATTGCAGTGATTCACTTAGCAACTGAGGCAAGAAAAGTTGTAAAATGGGGCAAAAATCACTTTAAAAATGTCTCACTTAGGAACAGAAATTTTGGCCTCCATTGTGGTCGTTAAGTCAAGAAATATCAATACTACTACTACAGTACTACTACCACTACCACTACCACTACTACTACTACTACTACTACTACTACTACTACTAATAATAATAATAATAATAATAATAATAGCAAGAGTTGGAAGGGACCTTAGAGGTCATCTAGTCCAACCCCCTGCTCAGGCAGGAAACCCTATATCATTTCGGACAAAGGGCTGTCTAGTCTCTTCTTAAAAACCTCCAGTGTTGGAGCATTCACAGCTTCTGGAGGCAGGTTGTTCCACTGATTAATCTGTATGGGGTCTTTATGAAATTTGGTCTCCTTGCAGCCTTTTTCATCTTCTGAACCAGATTTTGAGAGCTATCCAGATGCCCCCATTCTCCTGAATGTCCCTCTTAATGCTGGTTTTCTTCCATCGTCCAGCAAGCGGTGTTGTAGCTATTCTTGCAAGTCATCAACTGCAGGGAAGCAAAACACGTGCTGATTTACTAGTATTGATTTTTTTCAGTACTTAATTAGGTGGCAGTTACCACTGCCCTACCATAAACCCCACTGTTACACAAGGATGGTGTTGCATTGCAGTTCCATAACTGCACAGGATATTGTAGGCTACCTCTGCCAACTGTCAGCAGTTCGATCCTGACCAACTGAAGGTTGACTCAGCCTTCCATCCTTCTGAGGTCAGTAAAATGAGGACCCAGATTGTTGGGGGCAAATATGCTGATTCTGTGAACCACTTAAAAGAGGGCTGTAAAGCACTGTGAAGTATATATAAGTCTAAGTGCAATTGCTATTGCTTGGCAACTGGCATGTATTTATGACGGTTGCAGCATTCTGGGGTCATGTGATCCCCTTTTGCGACCTTCTGAAAAGCAAAGTCAGTGGGGAAGCCAGATTCACTTAACAACCACGATACTAACCTAAGAACTGCAGTGATTCACTTATTAACAACTGTGGCAAGAAAGGTCGTAAAATGGAGCAAAACTCACTTAGCATCAGAAATGTTGGGTTCAGCTGTGCAACTTAAGCACTACCTGTAATTGTAAACTCAGCCACTTACGCCTTGTCAGTCGTTCTTTGCAACTTAGCTCAACTTGTGAACACAGAGTTGTTAGTTTATTAAAACCACCGCTGGGACAAGCCACATCCCCCAACAAGCCTGCTTCAGTTCCCAAGTGCTCAAGGTTAAATTGTTTGATGCGTATCTGTGTGCGGAGGGAGGTCTGCGCTCATTTGCAATGCCGCTTCCTAATTTTAATGTTTACTGCATAGAAAGCAAAACACCACTGCAAAACTTTCAAAAACTGCAGAGATGCTTAAAATGCAAGGCCACTCACAGACAAATGAGCTTTGGACATGGTGCCAGTTTAATCTACTGTACCGAAATTTTATGCGCCCGTTTTACGCAGCTTTTAATAGGCAGTCTCCGAAAAATTGTGTCCCGTGTGTCCATACACTCTCTTAGTAGTCCCCCCTACGCGCCGCATGTTTTTACAGCTTTGCAGCACTCGTTTATCATTTTTGGGGTGTGATCGGATTTGTTCTTAGTTTGCATTGGATTGGGGAGCAGAAAACAGTTCTGATTTTCCCAATAAAATATTACCACAGTACAGGTAGAAAACATTTTTTTATTTAGTCTCTTCCACTGCAGGTTGTAAATACTTCTCTCTTCCGTTTTTCTTCCAGCGTAGGGAATTCATCGTCAGCCATCTACATCTTGGCATTTTCTTCACAAATTCCCCCATTTTTAGGTCAGTTCGCACCAGAGGCCAGTTGCTGCAAATCAGTTTGTTAAGGGGAAAGTTGGATAAGATTTCCCTCCCCTCCTACCCATGCTGGCTGGGGAGATCTGGGACTTTAAAGTCCAGGCAATTTAAAGTTGCAGAGATTGTAAATCCTAGCTCTAACCCTGCCCTGTAATCTCATCAGAAGTACACACAGGTAGTCCTTGTCTTACAACCATCCGCTTAGCAAACGTTTGAAGTTACAAGGTCATTGAGAAAGGTCCCCAAACATACGACCATCCCCACCATCCCCACAGTCATTTGAGCCATGGTGGCGCAGTGGTTAGAATGCAGCATTGCAGGCTGACTCTGCCCACAGCCAGGAGTTCGATCCAGACAGGGTTCAAGGTTGACTCATCCTTCCGTCCTTCTGAGGTCGGTAAAATGAGGACCCGGATTGTTGGGGGTAATAGGCTGACTGTGTAAACCGCTCAGAGAGAACTGTAAAGCGGTATATAAATTTTAAGTGCTGTTGCTATTTGGGTGCTTGGCCTCTGGCCTATATTTAGAACAGTTGCAAGATCCTGGGGTCACGTGATCACCAATTGTGACTTTCCCGGCTAGCTTCTGACAACCAAAATCAATGTGGGAAGTTGGATTTGCTTAATAACTCTGTTTCATTTAACAACTGTAGTGATTCACTTAAGAACCATGGCAAAAAAAATCATAAAACTGGGCAAAGCTCACTTAACAACCACCTTGCTTAGCAACAGAAATTCTGGTCCCAATTCTGGTCATAAGTTGAGGACTGCTTGTGTGGGTCAAGGTATTGTGCCTATCTCCAGAAGGGAATAGGTGGATGATCTTTAGGGGACCCCTTCCTTTTCAATAGAAGCATGGAAGAATTCTATTCTGTTCTATTTCTTTTCTGTTCTGTTTCTGTTCTGTTCTATTTTATTTCTGTTCTGTTTTATTTCAGTTCTATTCTGTTCCTGTTCTGTTCTGTTCTTCAATTGGAAGGAGAGACTCACAGGAACAAAAGCTGTTAACAGTGATCAATAAATCAGAAGTTAATCAGAAGACTAGTAGAGGGTCCTGGTAGGTGTGAATGGAGGTTTAACCAATGTGGCTTTTGCCTGGAGGAGGAGGGTGGCTAGCCTTACACAGCTGGGTGTTTTTCACCAGGGGTAGGCAACCTTGGCTCTTTTATGACTCATGGACTTCAACTCCCAGAATTCCTGAGCCAGTATGGCTCAGCCTGGAAACCTCTCCCTTTCCCCTCAGCATGGCTGGCTCAGGAATTCTGGGAGTTGAAGTCCACGAGTCATAAAGCGGCCTAGGCCTAGGTCAGAGGTAGGCTACCTTGGCTCTTTTATGACTTGTGGACTTCAACTCCCAGAATTCCTGAGCCAGCATGGCTCAGCTTGGAAACCTCTCCCTTTCCCCTCAGCATGGCTGGCTCAGGAATTCTGGGAGTTGAAGTCCACGAGTCATAAAGCGGCCTAGGCCTAGGTCAGAGGTAGGCTACCTTGGCTCTTTTATGACTTGTGGACTTCAACTCCCAGAATTCCTGAGCCAGCATGGCTCAGCTTGGAAACCTCTCCCTTTCCCCTCAGCATGGCTGGCTCAGGAATTCTGGGAAGTTGAAGTCCATGAGTCATAAAAGAGCCAAGGTTGCCTACCCCTGCACTGACTAGAACATACTCATGTTTTTAATGTGAGCAAGAAGCAAAAAGTAAAAATAATTTTAAAATGAAAAGATCCGCAGGAGCACTGCCTCAATCAACAGATCCCCCTCTGTAGCAAACCTAAAACTCCATTCCAGATACAGGTAGTCCTCAATTTACAGCCATTTGTTTAATGACCATTTGAAGAGTCACTGTGAGCGTGTAGGCAGCTATACGAATTTCCTAAACAAATAAATAAACAAGTTCAGTGGGGCATATAACCACTTTTGTGTATATAACTTCTCCTTGCACTTAAAACCATCACAATATCCCTGCAGTCATGATGTCAAAATTTAGGCAGCATGTATTTACGACTGTAGCTTCCCAGGGTCACGCAGTCCCATTTGCAACTTTCCCAGGCAACTTGTGGGGAGCAAAATCAACAAAGGGAAGCCAGATTCACTTGCAAAAAGGATCATCAAATCAGGCGTGATTCATTTAACAAATGCATCACTTAGTGGCGGAAATTCCAGGTCCCACTGTGGCCATACATTGCAGATTATCTGTATTTCTCTGCTGCCAGTGGCTCCCTTCATCTGGCCTTTAATGGGTCATGCTGGGAATTGTAATACATTTGAGGTCTGCAGGGTTATCCCATGCCCAAAGCATGATTTAGGGCAGGGGTCTTCAAACTTGGCCCTTTTATGACTTGTGGACTTCAACTCCCAGAATTCCTCAGCCAGGCACACAGGCTGAGGAATTCTGGGAGTTGAAGTTCACAAGTCATAAAAGTGCCAAGTTTGAAGGCCCCTGATTTAGGGCTATTGAAGACTGTGACAGGTGTTTATACATGCAAGAAAGGAAATTTAACCATCAGGTAAGAAAAGCAGGATGCCTCCAAATTCTGCTTTTAATAAAAAGCACTGCCTAAAGTGGAGTTGTAAGGTTTGATAGCCACCTAATGCAGAATTAATCAGTGGAACAACCTGCCTCCAGAAGTGGTGAATGCTCCAACACTGGAAGTTTTTAAGAAGAGACTGGACAGCCATTTGCCTGAATTGGTATAGGGTTTCCTGCCTGAGCAGGGGGTTGGATTAGATGATCTCCAAGGTCCCTTCCAACTTCTTCTTCTTCTTCTTCTTCTTCTTCTTATTCTTCTTCTTCTTCTTCTTCTTCTTCTTCTTCTTCTTCTTCTTCTTCTTCTTCTTCTTCTTATTATTATTATTATTATTATTATTATTATTATTATTATTATTATTAGATACTATCACTTCTAGTGGTCACTTCTGGTGAAAAAAGAACTAGGGGTGACATGATAGCAGTCTTCCAGTATTTGAGGGGCTGCCACAAAGAAGAGGGAGTCAAGCTATTCTCCAAAGCACCCGAAGGCAGGACAAGAAGCAATGGATGGAAACTAATCAAGGAGAGAAGCAACCTAGAATTAAGGAGAAACTTCCTGACAGTGAGAACAATTAACCAGTGGAACGACCTGCCTCCAGAAGCTTTGATTGCTCCAACACTGGAAGTTTTTAAGAAGAGACTAGACAGCCACTTGTCTGAAATGGGCAGGGATAGGCAACCTTGGCTCTTTTACGACTTCTGGGAATTGAATTCCATGAGCCATAAAAGAGCCAAGTTGGCTACCCCTGAGCAGGGGGAGGTTGGACTAGAAGACCTCCAAGGTCCCTTTCAGCTCTACTCTGATTGCTCTTGATACTATCCCTCTGTTGATGCAGCCCAGGACTGCACTGGCATTTTTGTCAGCTGCAACACCTGTAGGCTCATCCTTAAGTACTGCTCTTTAAACTTTAAACCTTTAACTTAGCTCCAGATCTTTCAGCTACCCCTTAAAAGGGGTAGCCAGCCAGGAGCAATGATGATTTGTCACATGAAACCTAATGCCTTCCGCCTTCTTGGGGCCATTTGACTAATGGAGCGTGTTGAAGACAAGGGGGCGCATGCGCGATGAGGACCGTCGAGAGGTCTCTGTGCTAAAAGGCAGCTGGCTTCCACTTCAAAACTGAGTAATGGGAGAGGGCAGGACCTGTTGCCTAGCAACCCTCCATCTTGAGCGGGGTAGACCTGCACGCAGAGCTGGATCGCTGGAGGGAGATTTTTGCCCCTTCTCTTTAGATAGTGGAGCTTAAAGAGGTGGTAGCTCGTCTGAAAGATCCCTCTGTTGTTGCAAAACCAGGGCCCTCTTCTCCGACAACCATCAGCTGAGAAACTGGCTGGGGCAGTATAACAGCGTTGGAAGGGACCTTGGAAGTTATCTAGTCCATAGGTCCCTAACCTTGGCAACTTTAAGACTTGTGGACTTCAACTCCCAGAATTCCTCAAGCTGGCTGAGGAATTTTGGGAATTGAAGTCCACAAGTCTTGAAAGTTACCAAGGTTGGACATCCCTGATCTAGTCCAGGTCCCTGTACAACCAGGAGGCACTATACCATTTCAGACAAGTAGTTAGCCAGACTGTTCTTAAAAGCTTCCAGTGTTGGAGCACCTACAACTTCTGGAGGCAGGTAATTCCACTGGTTAATTGTCCTCACTGTCAGGAAGTTTCTCCTTAGTTCCAGGTTGCTTCTCTCCTTGATTAATTTCCATCCGTTGCTTCTTGTCCTGCCTTCGGGTGCTTTGGAGAATAGCTTGGCTCCCTCTTCTTTGTGGCACTTTCACCCCAATCTTTTCAGCTTTCCAAAGCAGCTGAAGGCAAAATGAGTAACAATGGATGGAAACAAATCAAGGAGTAAAGCAACCTAGAACTAAGAGGTAATTTGCAATATGGTGAATATAAGGGGAAATTTTCTAATGGTGAGAACAATTAACCAGTGGAACAACTTCCCTTCAGAAGCTGTGGGTGCTCCAACACTGGAGGTTTTCAAGAAGAGACTGGGCAGCCATTTGTCTGAAATGGTATAGGGCAGGGGTAGGCAACCTCAGCTCTTTTATGACTCGTGGACTTCAACTCCCAGAATTCCTGAGTCAGCTGTACTGACTCAAGAATTCTGGGAGTTGAAGTCCACGAGTCATAAAAGAGCCGAGGTTGCTTACCCCTGGTATAGGGTCTCCTGTCTGAGCAGGGGGTTGGACTAGAAGACCTCCAAGGTCCCTTCCATCTGTTATTCTGTGTTGCTCAATCTGAAAAGTCTGATCCCTCATCCGAGCCTTTGAAAGTGGGAAGGCAGCAGATTTCGATTTGTTAAAGTTGAGGAGGTCTCATGTCAGGAATTGGCTGCTTTTGCTGGGGCTCAGAAGCGGAGCAGGGATGGGTTTGGTTTAATTTTTGGATGGGAGACCACCAGGGAATGCCCTGACATAGAAGTGGAGCAGGGATTATCTGGTTAGTTTGTGGATATGAGGCCACTGGGAAACGCCATGTATTTGGGAGCCAGACAGGTGGATCTGATTACTTCTTGGACAAGAGGCCACCAGGAGATGCCATGGCGTGGGAGCCAAGCAGAGATGGGTTTAGTCCAGAGCTCCCTAACCTTTCCACCCTGGTGGCCCGGAAGCACGCATGGCCCGCATACGCAAATGGGTGCACCTGTGGTGTCGGCACTAGCGCCCATGCGCAAATGGGTTGCTGGCCCCCAATGCAAACGGGCCACTGGTGCCCCCATGCATGCGCAAATGGGCTGCTAGCACCCACATGGCACTGATGGCAGTGCTAGCGCCCCCACGCATGTGCAAATGGTACTACTAATGCCTTTGCCGCAGTGCTACTGCGAGTGGTAGCCAACAGACCACGGCCTAGTACCGGGCCATGGACCATAGTTTGGAAACTCTAGTCAATTCATGAAAAAGAGACCACTAGGAAATCCTAGATCTTCAGATATATTTTCAGGAGTTGAAGAATTTCCCAGAAGACAACAAATAGGGTTTCCTGCCTGAGCAGGAGTTTGGACTAGATGACCTCCAAGGTCCCTTCCAACTTTATTATTATTAAATAAACATTTCCCTTGTTGATACCATGAAAAGTACAGGCTATCTAGCCTTACAGCACAGGGATGCCCTCAACCCGGTGTTTTTTGATTGTTGAGAAAAATAGCCTTTTCTTAGGGGGAAAAAAACCCAATTAAACAGGTCCCAAATAAAAGCCTTTGAACAGACAACAATAAAAGACCCAAAAGAGAAGCTACAGATTTAAATGCCAAATATAGGTAGTCCTCGACTTATGTCCACAATTGAGCCCAACATTTTGGTTGCCAAGCGAAACATTTGTTAAGTGAATTTTGCCCCATGTTACGACCTTTCTTGCCACAGTTGTTAAGCGAAACACCGCAGCTAAGTTAGTATGTTTGTTAAGTGGATCTGGCTTTCCCCATTGGCTTTGCTTGTCAGATGGTCGCAAAAGGGGATCACATGACCCCCGGGACACTGTAACCGTCATAAGTACATGCCAGTTGCCAAGCATCTGAATTTTGATCACATGACCATGGGGATGATGCAGTGGCTGTAAATGTGAATAAAATGGTCATAAGTCACTTTTTTCAGTGCTGTTGTAAATTTGAATGTTCGCTAAATGAACTGTTGTAAGTTGAAGACTATCTATAAAGTGGTATTAATGCTTAAGTTGATGACACCAAAAACTCCAGCACTAGTTCCCAAGAACAGAAATTCAAGTCTCTGGATGCTTCAACCAAAATCCTCCTTTTTTTTTTTTGGGCCCCATGAAAGCTAAGTTCAGAATGTGGAGAAAGTGGTATAGATAATCTTACAGTGCCCTTCTCCGCATTGCTATCTTCCAAATGCTGCAAATCTGGCATGGAGAATCCAGCTTTTGGGGTGAACTTTGAAGATTTTTATACACTCAACCTCTTACTAGCAATAACAAGAACTACCACGAATTAAAATAGAAAACAAGAAGCAGAGAGAGAAATTAAACGAAAAGCTAAAAGGTTCAGTAAGAAAAAAAGTGGAAGAAACTAGAAAAATATTAAAAGGCTGAAAGATAAAAAGAACTGCCTTCAGATATCCTTCACAGGAGTTTATAAGTGCAATTATATTTTTACCCCTCTGTCTAAAGGTACTTCATAACCCTTTCTATACGGTATCCTGTCTAATCATCAAAACTATAAATTACTGTTGATTTTTGTTAATGAAAAAAGGCCATAGAGAGGTTTCCTGTCATCAATACATGTATATTAATCCAATCTTTTTCCATCTTGGCAGCTTTAAAGTGTCTGGACTTCAACTCCCAGAATCCCTGTGAGCAATGCTAGCTGGGGAATTCTGGGAGTTGAAGTTCGAACAACTTAAAAGTTACCCAGGTTGAAAACCATTGCTTTAATCTTACACTGTGATCTCATTAGAAGCAAATACGAGTGAAGAAATTGTACCTATCCCCAAAAGGGACTGGATGGATAATCTTCAGGGGACCCCTTGCTTGATTCAGCCATAGTTTCATTCCATACAGCATTAACCTTGTGAACTCTCAAGCTTCCTCCTTCCGTTATATATTCAAGATGGAAAGCGTTTAATATTTATTTGTTATGTATATGTAAGGGTGCAGTAGGTCTATACATATGTTGTATATAGTATGTTTTAAGTGTGTGTCATGTATGTGTTCACTTTGAGAGCGGGCAACTAAATTTCATTTTTGATGTGCGCCATTGTGTCCACAGTAAAAAAAAATGACAACAAAGGTTATCTTATCTCATCTTATCTCACCTCATCTTATCTCACCTCACCTCACCTCACCTCACCTTATCTTAACCTTGCCTTATCATCTTATATGCTGGAAAAAAAGACTGGCGGGAAACTCAGTTGTTACAGAGATTGATAGATCAGAATTTAATCAAAAGGCCACAGAGGGGGATCCTGGCATGTGTGAATGGAAGTTTAACCATTGTGGCTTTTTCCTCGGAGATCTAGCCTCTAGTTTTTCACTAGGCCACGCTCATGTCTCCAATGTGAGCCCGAAGCGAAAACTAAAAAGGATTGCAAAATGAAAAGAGAGCGGGATAAGATATGGGAACATGCCAATATGGCTAAACCGACCTCTTTGATTAGAGAAAAGACAGCATCTACACAGAAACCTCTTACGGACTTTTTGCATGAAACAAGACAAAAAAGAATCCATGTTTTCTGGTTCTGATGTTTAGACAGGATAGGATATAGAAAAAAGAGAATTTAGTTGTAACCTTAAAGTAAGAGGTACATTTATACTTATGACTGCTGTAAAGAAAATTGCAAATGACTTTGTCATATTTCTTTTTTGCAGCTTTGAACCATCCTTCCTTCCTTCCTTCCTTCCTTCCTTCCTTCCTTCCTTCCTTCCTTCCTTCTTCTCTCCCCCCTCTCTCATTCTTTTCTTTTTACCTCCTTCTCCCTTTCATTTTATTGATTTATTTATTAAATGTATATGCCACCCACCTCATTCTCAAGTTACCATGGGTGGCATATGAATTTAAATTTGTTATTTGATGTAGAAGCCATAACAATGCTTTTTTTTATTGAAAAAGTTTTACAATAGATTTTTGAATACAAACAACCCCCCTCCTCCCCCACCCCCCTCCCCTCCCCTCCCCTCCCCTCCCACCTCCCCGACTTCCCAGAGCTAAATACAGGGTATAAAAATACAAACAAACATAATCTAAAATATGCAAACAACAATAAAATATTAAATTCTATCGCACTTTAACTCTTAGTAAAATAACTATTAACTAGTTGTACATCATATAAATCTGCTACTTATTCAAATGCTAAGTGAAACTTTTTAGTCCCATATTTATTCTGAATATAATCAATCCATCTCCTCCATTCCACAATGTATCTCTGTTGCGATTGGTCTTTCAAATACGCTGAGATCTTTGCCATTTCCGCCAAATTAGAAACTTTTAAAGTCCATTCTTCTATAGTCGGCAGCTCTTCCTTCTTCCAATATTGCGCTACTAAAAGTCTCGCTGCCGTAATTAAATTCAACATCAACTTAGTATCTACAACAGTGGTATCTGTAGTAATACCCAATAAAAACAATTGCGGAGAGAACTTTATCCTTTTCTTAAATATTTTTTGCATATTCCACCAAATTTTAATCCAAAAAGCTTTAACCTTTTTACAAGTCCACCATATATGAAAATACGTTGCATCCTCACAATGCTTGAGCAATGAGCTGGACTAGATTTTAGAAGAACTCCAAGGGGCCTTCCAACTCTGATATTCTGCTACATTTTGCTTGTTATTAATCTTTCATTTTTTTAAAAAATAAAATAAAATTATACTTTAAAAAGAAAAGGCAAAATCCTTTGCCCCAATGCACTAGATTACCCAAACAGATGGATATCATATTGCAGACGTGAAGGCATCCTTTTTTTTAAAAAAAAACCCTAACCCTCAATAAATTCTACTTGTCTTCAGCTATTTTGCTCTGTTTACATCTGCAGCCAAATTTGCTATATTCTGGTAAAATGGCTTTTTTTACCAGGTACTGGTGGGATGATGGCATCTTTGCAATTTTCTTAACACTGATGCAGAACAAGCACTCCATCGTTTCGATGGCCTGTGTTTTTTCAGCTTCACAGCCTAGCCTCAGGGCTCTCCAACCAGGTAACAACTAGGTTGTGCCTCACAAATGAAGACAAAATCTGAGTCAGCTTAATTTCCTCTATTACCTGCCATTTCTCCTCTGAAATTGCTCAAATATTGGATTTCTTTGCAAGGGGAAGAGGTTGTGACTGGAGGACAGGATGAACTGCAAGGAAAGAGGCTGCAATGGGCACTTAAGAGGCAAAACGAGAAGTTTCAGAGGTCAGGAAGACATTGCTGCCCTAATGAGGCTCGGCTGGAGAAACACATTTTTCTTTCTGCTTGTTAGGACAGATTCAGGCTGAGCAGAGAGGTTATACTGGATCAGTGTGTGATTATCAGCCTTATTGTGGAGGAAAGAGTTAGAATCAGAGTATCCTCGGATTGAAAGGCACCCCTGAGGTCATCCATTCCAACCCTCCCTGTTCAGAGCAGGAATTCAAACTGAAATATGACAGGGAGCTAGTTAACTAGTTTCCAACCAATGGAAGAGAACCAACACCTGATTTATGATTTCTCCATTGCATTTATAGCTGGTCTTTCCTCCAGGAACTCAAGGCATTTCGTTTGTTTTTCTATTCTGTTGTTTTTTTTTCACAACAACCCCGTGTGGGAGACTCATCTAACAGAAAATGCCTACTCCAGTTTCCATGATGGAAGATTGATCCCGACTCTCCCTAGTTTTAAGGGCAACACTTTCACCACTATATTACTATGGCTAGGGGTTTCTATAGGGAGGGTGGTCAAAAAAGTCAAGGCGGCAGCCGGATCATGCAACGACCCTTTTTTAAAGTGTATCGGGATCTTTCTGTGGATGCCGCTGATCCTGGCTTTTGAACCAAAGAGGATCTTTTTTTATCCAATGGCTAACCCAATTTTAAATAAGTTTAGCAACTTGTACATGGTCCAAGGTACTCATTCCTGATCTTCATGCTCTAATCAAGGTATCCAGTGGTAAATTAGGGTGAGATTCACTCCAAATCAGCCACTTTACTTTGAAGCCAAGGGAAGGTTTGAATCTAGGATTTTTTTTCATGGTGGCCTTCGGACATTTGTACCTGTCCAGGTTCAAGTGAGCATCAAATAACAATACTTGGAAAGTTTCCTGGGTGGATAGTGTCATACCATGATTTAGGCACTAGGTGGAGCCAAGCTTGATTATTTATTAATCTGATTCATATAGCAGCCCATCTCACAAAAATAACTCTGGGCACTTTACAACAATCATTGTGTACAGATAGTCCTCAGGTTATGGCCTCAATTGGGATTGGAATTTTGGTCATTAGTCATGACAGACATAAGTCAAGGCACCCATCTAACCGGATCCAATTTTATAACCATTTATATGGTGGTCATTAAATGAACCATGCAGACATAAGTTTGAATCTATTCTCCTGAATAGGCTTTCTCCCCCCCCCTCCCAGAAACTGGCAGAAAACAACACAAATCATAAATGTGTGACTACAGGATGTAGCAATTAATCATAAATGGGAAACATGGAATGTGGTCATGTGACTGCATGGTGGGCAGGAAATGACATTTTATGACAGTCAAAAATGTTTTATGAGTCGTAAAGCACACTTCTGAGACCGTGGTAACTCCAAACAGTCGTTAAGTGATTGGTGGTAAGTCGAGGACTACCTGTAGGCTGGAATGAGAAGGCTTCTGTTGGTTTCGTTCTGGTTTGAGAACGTTTTTCTTCTTCCAGCACTTTCCCCCAACATGCTGGTGCTCCCTTGAGTGTCCTCTTTTTCCACGGTTGTGTGTGCAACAAAATGCAACCACGTGGAGAAAAATAATGCGTGGATTTTATTGAGAAGAATATTCATAGAAAAGGAACTGTGACAAAAAGCTAAAAACCCAACTCCTGGTCTATGCTTCCCTGCTTTTTAGCTTTCTCGCTGCAGTTGCACTTCAAAAAACCCAGAGGGCAGAAATTTTCAACTTAAAAAATTCCACTTCCAATTTGTGCCTTGAATCCAAGAGAATTCAATAGAAAACAGAGTTCGAAGGGACCATGGAGGTCTTCTAGCCCATTCCCCTGTTCAAGCAGGAAACTATATCATATCCCAGTCAAATGGCTAGCCTTAAAAACCTCCAGTCATGGAGCACCCACAATTTTTGAAGGCAAGCCGTTCCCCTGATTAATTGTTCTAACTGTCAGGAAGTTTCTCCTTAATTCTAGGTTGCTTCTCTGCTTGAATAGTTTCCATCCGTTGCTTCTTGTCCTGCCTTCAGGTGCTTTGGAGAATAACTTGACTCCCTCTTCTTTGTGGCAGCCCCTGAGATATTGGAACACTGCTATCATGTCACCCCTCACCCTTCTCTTCATTAAACTAGGCCAGGGGTAGGCAACCTTGGCTCTTTTATGACTCGTGGACTTCAACTCCCAGAATTCCTAAGCCAGCCATGCTGAGGGGAAGGAGAGGTTTCCATGCTGAGCCATGCTGGCTCAGGAATTCTGGGAGTTGAAGTCCACGAGTCATAAAAGAGCCAAGGTTGCCTACTCCTGGCCTAGGCCGCTTTATGACTCGTGGACTTCAACTCCCAGAATTCCTGAGCCAGCCATGCTGAGGGGAAAGGGAGAGGTTTCCATGCTGAGCCATGCTGGCTCAGGAATTCTGGGAGTTGAAGTCCACGAGTCATAAAAGAGCCAAGGTTGCCTACTCCTGGCCTAGGCCGCTTTATGACTCGTGGACTTCAACTCCCAGAATTCCTGAGCCAGCCATGCTGAGGGGAAAGGGAGAGGTTTCCATGCTGAGCCATGCTGGCTCAGGAATTCTGGGAGTTGAAGTTCACGAGTCATAAAAGAGCCAAGGTTGCCTACCCCTGGCCTAGGCCGCTTTATGACTCGTGGACTTCAACTCCCAGAATTCCTGAGCCAGCCATGCTGAGAGGAAAGGGAGAGGTTTCCATGCTGAGCCATGCTGACTCAGAAATTCTGGGAACTGAAGTCCACGAGTCATAAAAGAGCCGAGGTTGCCTACCCCTGAACTAGACAGACCCAATTCCAGCAACCGTTCCCTATATGTTTTAGCTTCCAATCTCCTAATCATCTTTGTTGCTCTTCTCTGAACTCTTTCTAGAGCCTCAACGTATTTTTTATATTGTGGCAACCAAAACTTAAATTTAAGTTTTAAAATTTAAAACATCATAAAAAGCAAGCGGAACAAATTCACTGCTGGGGAGATTGTGTTATAAGACAAGGTGGGCAACAGGCCAAGGGCTGATCTCCGAAAAATCGATGGATTCAAAACAAACTATTAAGATGCCTGCCATTTCTTTTCAGTTAAAATGTAATTAAGTTAAAACACAATCGGTATCATCTTGAAAGCGTGGCCGGTCTTCTCCGAGATTGAAACTAAGCAGGAATAGGGCTGGATGGAAGGCCACAAAGAGATCCCAGTGCTTTAGGCTAGAAGAAGACAGACAGAGGCAATCCACTTCTATCTTGTGCTAAGAAACCGCAGCTCATGTTTTGATTTCTTCTGCATTACAAACCTCCTGCTTGCTTTAAAATTGTCCCCTCAGAGTGAGATGGCGGCAAACACATTTAATAAAAAGTAAATGGTTGGAGAAATTTAAGTGGGCACCCCTGGCCTTGAATCTAAGGCTGTCCACCAGACTAACAACTTTGTGGAAAGATATCCATTTTGGGGCAGCTAGATCAGTACCTCAGCCACTTTAATATGTGTGGACTTCAACTCCCAGAATGCCCCAGCCAGCTTGCACAAATTTCAGTTCCCATAATTTCCCAGCTACCACACCTGATCTTCAACTCCCAGAACTCTCCTGGGAATTGGATTTAGTTGAAATACCTAAATTTCAACTTCGCAGAATTCCCCAGCCAGCATGCATAGACTTGAACTCCCAGCATTCCCCAGGAAGCATGTGTGGACTTCAACTCCCAGAATTCAAAGTTGCTCAGGCTGAGAAACGTTGAGAAATACTTCTTTCTCCTTTTAGATTCCCTGTCGGTCAGATCCCTGTGTTTCTTTCCACCTCGAGGCTTAATGCAATAAAACAGCACTCCTTCTCTTCTTCCTAACAACAGCCCTGCGAGGTAGGCTAGGTTGAGCTTGAGAGACAAAGGGGGGGTCTCCAAAAATCAGTCAGCTTCCACCACTGGGTCAACGTGACCCACGACTTTTCAACCCCAGTTTCCCCAAAGTAGAGCAGGATGGAGCATCTGCTTCCTTCCTCCAAATTCCTTCTGGGGCCCCCACAAACTGGCCCAGTCGCCTGGAAAAGGAAGGACACCCCCCCCCGCCCCGCCGCCACTTCTCTTCCTTCTCCCTCTCAGCCAGATCCCCCGTTTACCTCCAAGACTCCAAACTGGAAGAAGGAATCATCAAAGCAACGAGAATACTGACTGCATGGCGCACGCACACACACACGCATACACGTGGGATTTCCCCCTTTCTTCCCCACCCGAGGTGGGTGGGTGGGTGGGAGAAATGGATTAGCTCTCAGCCAATGGCCAGCTTCTGGGGCTGCTGGTGGGGGGGGCGGCGAGACTCTGCGGGTGGGGCCGAAAGCCCCTTGCTGGCAGTTCCTTCCTGCTGGTTTAAGAAGGAGCAAAGATCTTCCCTTCCACCTAACACGCCTGCCTGCCCGCCCAGCCTCTAAGAAGCACTTGGGGGGGGGAGAGAAAGAGAGAGAGATGCGCCCCCAGAAACCTGGAGAGTCAGCTTGGCTTTGATTCCGAATCTCAAAAGGCGGGAGGAGAGAAGCAGAGCCACACCTGGGAGAAAGTCAGAGATCCTTGCCAAGACTAACCATGAACAAAACCGCCGTCCTCCACTTCTTCACGGAGGACTGGGATGTCAACTGCAGCCTGTTCGACGCTCTGCAGGAGACCTTGGAGGGTAGGGTGGAAGGAGAAGAGGAACAGGGCGGGGGGCGTGGGTGGCGGGGGGGGGGAAGAATCTCACTTTGCAAGGCTTCGGCTTTGCGCGCCGCCGAGAGCTGGAATGAATTTATTTATTTTTTTCCCCCTCCTTTCCATGCTTCTCTCCCATCCGTTCCCCTCCTCTTCACGGGCCATTAAGGTCCATCCTGTCGGGCCACCACGGACCAGATTGGGACCTGCTGGCCGCGGAGCAGCGCCGGGGATCTGGTGGCGCGACCTTGCCCCGAGTTTGTCAACGGAGTGAAGTACAACACCACTCGTGAGTAGCCTGAGACCCCCGCCCTCATTCGGAGACTCTGCGGAGAAGCTGAGCGTCAACAACTGCAAAAATGCTTTGCCCATCTCCACCCAAGTTACTTTCCTATATAAATACCTCTCTTCCCCCCCCCCCCTGCACCCCAGCCATCCAGATGTGACTTATAATCGGTTGGGTTTCTTGCAAGTTGACGGGATGGACTTAACTTTGGAAGAATATTAAGGCTGCTGTTCACAACGCAGGAACGTGCATGTCCCAAATTCTCTCCTCCTATGTGTGTAAATGGGTGTCTTAGGTACTTATGAGTAAACAATGTACGGACCTCAATTTCCGCAATGTGTAGAAATCTCTCTGTGAGCTTGTGTGCAAGGCTAAGCTTACCTAGGACCCCTTCCACCCATCCAGACAGCAAATTGGTTCCTGTTTCTCAGTATGATCTCTGGTGTGGTTAATCTTCTTCCTTCTGAAGTGGTACCCTCTTGGCAAGCTTTGATTGAAAGCCACAGTCCTGTTTCTAGACAAGCTAAGGGCATTCTTGAGTTTGAGCTTTGCATTTCCAAGTGCCTAAATTGCCAGTTTCTCTTCTGTATCACGCAAATGTGAAAACTGGTTTTATTCTGGGAAGAAAGCTCGCCCCCCGCCCCATTGAATTTGGATAAAATGACCATCCCCAAAGAGAATGAACTTTAGTTGTACAGGTAATCCTCGACTTACGACCACAATGGAGCCCAGCATTTATGTTGCTAAGTGAGACGTTTGTTAAGTCAGCTTCGCCCCGTTTTGTGACCTTTCTTGCCTCCGTTGTTAAGTGAATCACTGCAGTTGATAAAATAGTAACCCGTTTGTTAAGTGAATCTGGATTCCCCATTGATTTTGCTTGTCAGTAGGTCACAAAAGGGGATCATGTGATCTTGGGACACAGCAACGGTCGTAAATATGAACCAGTTGCCAAGCGCTTCGATTTTGATCATGTGACCACGGAAATGCTGCAGCTGTCGTAAGTGTGAAAAATGTTCCTAAGTTACTCTTTTCAATGCTGTTGTAACTTTATAACTAAATGATTTGTTGTAAGTCGAGGATCATCTGTACATGTCTGAAAAGGGTGGGGAGAAGTATTTATTTGTGGCTGCGTAAAGATAGTCCTCAACTTATGACTGATCACATATCGATTGTTACGATGGACCTATAAAAACAGAATTTGTAACCCAGGCTTGAAGGCCACATGAATACAATTTACGTTTCTCCCCACCCCCCCTAGTTTTTGGCAAAAAACATCCCATAGCGAAGAAGGGGTCTGCTTAATGACTGCAGCTGCCACAAAAAAGGTCTTAAAATCAGGTGCAGTCATGCCACGACCTACTTTACAGCCATCACTACTTAACAACCGAAATTGCCAGCTCAATTACGATTGTAATTCAACTACATGTATAGCATTTTTTTAGGGGGATGTTATTTGTGTGTGAAGCTTAACATTTATGACACGGGACTCTTTGGGCTGGTGACAAAGTTGGACAGAAAGACCGAATCAAGTATTCCGTCCAGGAAGGAAGAATTTCGTGAATAATTGCAGTTTTTCCATGGGACGAAATGAATAAACCAAGCGACGTAATTGTACAGCCGAGCCTTCAGGGCTCAAGTTTTTTTAAAAATCAAAAGCCAACCGATTCTGGAATTCTTTTCTCTCGTTTTGGAATTACTGAGAAAAACAGCTTCTGACTTTTGAGTGCAGGATCTGAAAATGCATCCTGGTATTTAGCAGAATCCATGAACACCGCAAGCTGGAAATAAACAAGCCACATTACAGATAGTCCTCGCCTCATAATCATTTATTTAGTGGCCATTTGAAGTTACAACAGCAGTGGAAAAAAAGTGACCTAGGACCTTTTTTTCACACTTACGACCACTGCAGCATCTCCATGGTCATATGGCCAATACAGAGGCTTGGCAAATGGCTCGTATTTATGACAGTTGCCACCTTTATGATGACCTGACCAGCAAAGTCAATGAGGGGAAGCCAGATTGACTTAACAACCGTGTTACTAGCTTAACAACTGCAGTGATTCACTTAACAACTGTGGCAAGGAAGGTCGCAGAATGGGACAAAACTGATTTAACAACTGTCTAGCTTAGCAACAGAAATTCTGGGCTCAAGTGTGGTGATAAGCCTGTAGCTTACGATAGTGAATTCCAACGGTTGTTTTTTTTTTAATATGTTATATAAAAATATGTTTTCTTTTGTCCTGATTCTTCCAAGTTTCCATTTCTTTAGGCTACCTTTGATTGTAATATTTTGGGAAAAGGAAAATAGCTTTTCCTTTTCCATTTTATTCATAACATGCTTAATTTTTTGTGCTTAAATCATGTCCCTTCTCATCTTCCTCCTTTCCGGACTTAAAAGACTCAAATGTCACAACTTTTCATCCTAGAGAAACTCTTCTAACCTCTGGATGATGATGATGATGATAACAGCAACAACCACAACAACAATAATAATAATAAAGTTGGAAGGGACCTTAGAGGTCATCTAGTCCAACCCCCTGCTCAGGCAGGAAACCCTATTATCATTTCAGAAAAGTGGCTGTCCAGTCTCTTCTTAAAGACTTCCAGTGTTGGAGCATTCACCACTTCTGGAGGCAGATTGTTCCACTGGTTAATTGTTCTGACTGTCAGGAAGTTTCTCCTTAGTTCCAGGTTGCTTCTCTCCTTGACTAGTTTCCATCCGTTGCTTCTTGTCCTGCCTTCGGGCGCTTTGGATCATCTTAGTCAGCCTCCTCTGAACTGTTTATATCTCCACTTTTAATTCTTTGGGTTGTAGTGACCAGGAGGGCACGCAATAGTGGTAGTCCTTGCTTAACGACCTGTCACTTAGTGACCGTTTGAAATTACAACAGACACTTAATGGTGTGAGTTGGTTCTGGAAGTCCAACAGTGGTGTACGTGCGCACATGCACACATGCACAACATAGTCATCTTTTTTTACCATTTTCTGGCAAATAGCAAACAGGAATGCATCGATTCGTTTAACAAGTCTGGCCTTTGCTTAACAAACCCAGGATTTGCCTTACAACCGCAGGGTTTGCTTTACAACTCTGAATGCCTTACTTCCATGGGGATAGCTTACTAACCACTGCAAAAAAAGGGTCATAAAATAGGGTCAGTCATGTAGGTGCCTCCACTGAACAACGAGCATGACTTACAACAGACATTTTGGGCTCCATTAATGCCGTAAATTGAGGACTACCTATATTCCAAATGCAGGCAGGCAATTTAATTTCTATAAAAGCATTATTTTTATTTATTAAATTCCTGTGCTACCCAGCTCACCACTGGGTGGCTATATGATTATGATATTGGTATCTGTAATTATCCTAATATGTTGTTAGCCTTTTTCCCCCCCTCCTTAACTCCTTTTGCCGAATTCCACACTCATAAAACAATGTGAAAAATTAGAACCCACACTCACATGTGTGTGCTAATTCTCCAGAGGAAAAAGGCCCCTTTAGAATCTTCCTAAGGGTGAGAACTGGGGTCTGTGTATGTGTTTAAGGATGCTAAGGAAAAATTATTCAGGAGGAATTATTCCAAGGGATCTGGATTTTGTCAGAAATATGAATTATATTGCCACATGCAAGACCTCCCCAGACGCTTAATTTAAAATTAATTTTGCAAACAAATACCAATGGATATATAATAGTGCTATTATATTGTGGCACTGCTTCTATCTCACTGTCTCCCTGAGATTCTCAAAGCCCACTGAACAGAATAACAGAGTTGGAAGGGACCTTGGAGGTCATCTAGTCCAAACCCCTGCTCAAGCAGGAGACCACATACCATTTCAGACAAATGTCTGTCCAATCTCCTCTTAAAAACCTCCAGTGTTGGAGCATTCACAGCTTCTGGAGGCAGGTGGTTCCACTGATTAATGGTTCCCACTGTCAGGAAATTTCTCCTTATTTCTAGGTTGCTTCTCTCATTGATTAGTTTCCATCTGTTGCTTCTTGTCCTGCCTTCAGGTGTTTTGGAGAACAGCTTGACTCCCTCTTCTTTGGGGCAGCCCCTGAGATATTGGAAGACTGCTATAAGGTCACCCCTAGTCCTTCTCTTCATTAAACTAGACATACCCAATTCCAGCAACTGTTCTTCATACGTTTTAGCCTTGAGTCCCCCATCATCTTTGTTGCTCTTCTCTGCACTCTTTCTAGAGTCTCAACATCTTTTTTACATCGTGGTGACCAAAACTGGATGCAGTATTCCAAGTGTGGCCTTACCAAGGCGTTGTAAAGTGGTACTAACACTTCATGTGATCTTGATTCTAACTTGAAGGGGCAAAAATGCCACATAAGAAAGTTTTCAAGCTTACAATCTGCATTTTGCTGAAACTTCTTTAAATGTACAACTCCACTGATTGTTTCAAATTAACTTATTGGTTTTTTTTCTCAGTTTTGCCTCTTGGTTAGAATTCCTTTTCTGATTCATGGAATGGATATAACTGACCTCTTAAAGAATCATATTTTATCTTGGCTTCCGATAACCATAGGTTGCTTCCACTGTAAATTTGAAGTCACCTCTCCCCAGTCCAGTTTTGCAAAGGAACTTAAAACAATCTTTTTCTTCATTTTAACCAACCTGGTTTGCCTCTGCATCTTAGCTGGCGACTGGGGCTGATTTAAATAATGGAATTTTGACCCAAGCCAGAGCAGAAGCAATATCACCTTAGCTCAATAAACTACAGCTGAAAGAGTGAACAGGCAGCGTAATTGTTCCTGCAGTCTGTGGAGTTTCATCTCCAGCCCATTTTAAAACGTAAGGAAAATTCTTAAACCTAAATCCAAGTCAAGTGAAAGAAGAAGCATCTGTGTGACTCGATTGAGTAAGATCTGTGACTATCCAGTGTCTTAGCTGGAATGGAGACTAAGGGGGAAAGAAGCCACAGAACAGAAATTATTACATTGTTTTTGCAACTATGGAATGCTTCCATAAATCTGTTTGTTTGTAAGATTGCACTAAGCCCAGAATTTTTTCAACAAAAACACTCAGAAGGGATTTTTCCCCCCAGAGAAACGTATTATTGAACTTACACCGTATGCTAGAATGAGTTGGTGGATTGTGAGCTGCTATGCTGCAGGGGCTGATTGTCTTATGAACCCATAAAAGGGGTTTGATATGTTTGTGGTTTGTTTTATTTGGAGAAAGTATGTAATGTGAATGCAGCCATTAGGATTTATGATCCCAGCAGTGGGCCGCACCTGGCTTACTTTAGAATACAGAATAACAGAGTTGAATGCTCCAACACTGGAGGTTTTTAAGAAGAGACTGGACAGCCATTTGCCTGAAATGGCATAGGGTTTCCTGCCTGAGCAGGGGGTTGGACTAGATGACCTCCAAGGTCCCTTCCAACATTATTATTATTATTATTACCCCCTGCTCAGGCAGAAGACCCTATAGTATACCATTTCAAAACAAATGGTTGTCCAATCTCTTCTTAAAAATTTCACAACTTCTGGAGGCAGGTTGTTCCATTGATTAATTGTTCTCAGTGTTAGGAAATTTCTCCTTAATGGTTGCGGTCATCAACACAACCGTTTGTTTAATGACCGTTCAAAGTTACAACTGCATTGAAAAAAGTGACATGACTTTTTCACACTTAACAACACTTGCAACATCACCAGGGTCACGTGATCGAAACTCATACATTTGGCAACTGACTCATATTTATGATGGTCGCAGTGTCCTGGAGTCATGTGATCCCCTTTTGCAACCTTCTGATAAGCAAAATCAGTGGGGAAGCCAGGTTCACTTAACAGTCTTGTTATTATCTTAACAACGACAGTGAGTCACTTAACAAATGTGGCAAGAAAGGTCGCAAAACGGAGCACAATTCATTTAACAACCGTCTCACTTAGCAACAGAAATTTGGAGTTCAATTGTGGCCATAAGTAGAGGACTCCCTGTATAGAAATGTAAGTAAATAGAGGCATGAGAGAAGATCAACCATTAAGAGTGGGCTTGCATGAAAAGTTGAAAAGGGTACATTGTCGTTACTTTTCCAAGCTGTTTAAATTAAAATTTGTTTATTTGATGCAGTTTGAGTGGATGTGGTTTAGATGGGCCCAGCTGTTGAGAATCTCTTGACTGCTAAGCCATGCGTCAGACATTTTTATTTAATTTAGCAAGTAGCTATTTTGTTGACCAAAAGTGAAAAAATAAACAAGGGAATGTACAATGGTTAAAAAAAGCAAACCACAAAAAGCAGCATTATTTAGTGCAGAGCAAAAAAAAAATCAATCTCATGTAAATAAGTCATACTAGCAGCCAGTAAAAATATTGAAGCAGATATCAAGATTCAAGGCATAAATTGCTGGGAAAATCCAGAAGAAGGCCTTTAACAGAGGTAAACAAGGATGACGGAAAGTCCAACTTAGATGGAGGAGAAAATCACGTTTTACCAGCTTTAAGACATGAGGACTTCAACTCCCAGAATCCCCTAGTCAGCATGCTTCCCAGGGAATTTTGGGATTTGAAGTCCCCACATCTTAAAGTTGCCACTGTTGAGAAATACTGCTCTAGCAGTATCTAGAAATGTGAACAACATACAGAGGCATTTAATCATGCTTGTACATGTGAAAAAGCTAAAAAAATGGATTCAAATACATACATTTGACACGAAGGATTTTAAAGATTAATATTCAACAGAAGCCAGAACTTTTTCTTCTAGGATCGGTGGATAAATAGAGAAGAGGCATACAGAATTATTTCAATATATGATTTTTGTGGTGAGATTATTTATATGTACAAAGATGGAAAGTTTCACCATTACATATCAAGGTTGGTGAAATTGACAGAACTCACTGAGATGAATAAATAGACTTTGATTAGAGAAAGGGGATTATTGAAATTCATCTGTGACTTGCAATCTCGTATGGACTTTTTGTGTGAGAAAGAAAATGACTGTGATTTATGATTTTGATGATTACAGAGAGAAGGGAGTTATGATGAAATTGGAGTGATTGTAGTAGAATTGTATATATGACTGCCAAGAAGGCTATTGGAAGGATTATCTTTATATATGCTTTCCATTTTTATTTTGATTTTATTTCCTATATGTTCTCTTACATGTTGAAGATGCACTTTTTCAACAGCTGATCTACAGTCCTGAACTGGGATCGGTTGAAAACTTCCTAAGAAATGATCTGACAAAATCAGTGTTTTGGGTATAATGCAGATAATCCTTGACCATGTTTTAGCCCAAAATTTATGTTGCTAAGTGAGACAGTTGTGAGTTTTGCCCCACTTTACGACCTGTTTTGCCAAACTTGTTAAAGGAATCTCTGCAGTTGTTAATAACACAGTTGTTAAGGGAATCTGGCTTCCCCATTGACTTTACTTGTCCGACGGTTGCAAAAGGAGATCACACGACCCTGGGATACGGCAACTGTCATAAATACGAGTCAGTTGCTAAGCATCTGATCATGTGACCATGGGGGGATGCTGCAATGGTCATAAGTGTGAAAAACGGTCATAAGTCACTTCTTTCAGTGCCTTTGAACTTTGAATAGTCTACCAAATGAACTGTTGTAAATCGAGGACTACCTATATATACTTATTTATTTTATTTATTAAATTTCAGGGTGACTCTGAGCAGCTGTTTCACCCTGTCAGAATCAACCAGGAACTGGGATCACATGTACCAGTCGTTCTCAATTTGTGACTGGTCACTTAATTCAAAGATACAATCTGTAGGAACCTATGACCCGGATCCACACTTCCAACCATTGGCCTCCTTTGCAGTCACATGACTGCATTTCAGATGCTGGGCAACACAGCAATATTACAACTGTTCGTAGCATCCCATGGTCACATGACCACATTTGGCGACTGTTTTGTCGAAAACTGCACTTACTCCTGGTTTTCTGTCAAAAATCACACCATAGCGAACAATGTACTTGCTTAACGACTGCAGCTGCAACTGTGGCATTTGTTTAACAACCACTATGTTCACACTTACAGCTGCCACCTTCACTTAAAGACTGCTGCAAAACATTATAAAATCATCTTGGTCACATGACCAATCCGTTTTATGACTGTAATGTCTTATGATAATAATGGACCAGCTCCATTATGTTCAGAACGTAAGGTCTGATTTACAATCCAGAGTTTTTCATGATCAATATCTCCACTTTCCATAACTTCTTGAAAAATGCACCAAGGTTTTGGTGGATCAGAAAGCTACTTAGGTGAGTTTCAGAACTATTTTCAAGGGTATTGTTATGTCATAGTCCTTGTTGTTTCCTGGCCTTGAAAAGATGAAATTGTGAATTACGTTGCTAGGTTTTTCTTAACACTTTGGTGGGTTTCTTTTAGATTATCAACTAGCAAAATAGCCTTCATCTCATTCCATATTTTCTCTTGGGCAATCCTTAATAAATATCAAAATCAAATTGCTGCCTAAAAATGTTAGTGATTTTCTCTTTTTCCCCGTCTGTAACACTGCAAAACCTCTCAGATAGTTTTTAGGAAATCACTAAAATTGATCTTTTTCCCAAGAAGAGCGTTCAGTGACACTAGCTGCATGTCTTAAGATTTTTCACTCCTTCACTGTGGTTTTTCGCACTTCAAATTGTGCATGCTTCTACTGGGTTGTAATTGGGCTTTAGGTTCACATCTGCAAAACAGAAAGAGCCTGGAAACTCTTATTTCCACTCATAAATATGATTAAAAGGGAAAAGCTTTAGTGAAATGCAATTTCACCACAAATAACACAAAAATTAAAATTAGCAGCTGGTTTTTCGGTTCACCAAATATTGTGTCTTTTAATAAAATTTACTGATTAGTCCTAGACTTGCAACTATTTGTTTAGTGATCATTCACAGCACTGAAAAAAGTGGCTTACAATCAGTCTTGCATTGACAACCCCACAAGTATGTGATCAAAATTTGGAACTTAGCTAGTATCGGTAACTTACTGGAAGGAAGGATGCATGCATCATTTACTGTACCTGTAGTTTAATCTGGTTTATTTTTTTTAAATTCCATTTATATCCCGCCCTTCTCCGAAGACTCAGGGCGGCTTACAAGCTTAGCAGTAGCCTTCATTCTATGGATATGCCTGCTTATTAGGGCTTTCACACACACACCCCAAGCGGCATTATTACAAAGTCAGCTTAATTGCCCCCAAGAATCTGGGTCCTCATTTTACCTACCTCGGAAGGATGGAAGGCTGAGTCATGCCCTGTTCACCGCCCTGAGTCCTTCGGGAGAAGGGCGGTATAAAAATTTAATTAATTAAATAAATAAATAAATAAATAAATAAATAAACCTTGAGCCTGGTGGGATGCGAACCTGGTTTATTGATTCAACCACAATCAAGTAGATTTAAATGTCAAGCAGGAAAGATAGTCTAGGGTTACAAAGCAATGAAATTGAAATAGAACTACAGAAGGTATTTTATGTGCACTAGGCCTATATCTCTTATATAAAAATAGATAACCCGGAAATATAAGGTCTATTAACGTTAAGCAGCCAGATCCAGTTGAAAAACTCTTGATGACCACTAGATGGCAGTAAAACGTTTCTTGTATCTCTCATCTGCCCTCTAATGAGCACTGGAGCTTTGTAGCTTTGTTTTGCTTTGTTTTATTTTACAGTAGTCCTGAACTTACGACCACAATTGACCCACAAACTTATGTGGCTAATTGAGAAATTTATTAAGTGAGTTTTGCTCCATTTCACGACTTTTCTTGCCACATTTATTATGTGGATCACCACAATTGTTAAATTAGCAACACTGTTGTTAAATGAATCTGGCTTCCCCGTTGACTTTGCTTGTCAGGACGTCGCAAAAGGTGATCACATAACCCCGGGGCACTGCAACCGTCATAAGTGTGAGTCAGTTGTCAAGCATCTGAGTGTAAATCACATGACCACGGGGATGCTGCAACGGTCATAAAGACTACCTTGTATTTTAATTTTAATGTTAATATTTTAATTTTAATGTCTTTGCCGCCCCTCTGTTCAAGGCGACTTAGAGCAGCTTGCTGTCTCATAATCTTAAAATTATCTCATATCTAGACTCCCCACAAACAGGAATGGACTTGTTCACATCTTTGGCGGGGGGGGCATATCTGGGCTTCTGTTATAGTTATATTTATAGTTATATTTAGTATTTTTAATTTATTTTTTAAATTCTCTAATTTAATTTAAGGGATGCGGTGGCTCAGCGGGTTAGGACGCTGAGCTTGTCGATCGGAAGGTCGGCAGTTTGGCGGGTCGAATCCCGAGTGCCGCGTAACAGAGTGAGCGCCTGTTACTCGTCCTAGCTTCTGCCAACCTAGCAGTTCGAAAGCACGTAAAAATGCAAGTGGAAAAATAGGGACCACTCCGGTGGGAAGGTAACAGCGCTCCGTGTGCCTTTGGCGTCTAGTCATGCCGGCCACATGACCACGGAGACGTCCTCGGACAAGCGCTGGCTCTTCGGCTTTGAAACGGAGATGAGCACCGGCCCCTAGAGTCGGAAACGACTAGCACGCACGTGCGGGGGAACCTTTACCTTTACCTTTACTAATTTAATTTATTGCACAGATGTTATCAATTTTATTTCTATCTTGATCTCTGTACTTATTATATGTTTTGCTGTTAGCCGCCCTGAGTCCTTCGGGAGATAGGGCGGGATATAAATCCCATCAATAAATAAATAAATAAATAGGCAAACGTGACAACTGGCATGCATGCACAATGGTGGCAGTGTCTCAAGGCCATGTGGCCATCACCTTTGACCTTCCTAGCTGGCTTCCGCCAAGCAAAGTCAATAAGCGAAGCTTATTGCAGTGATTCAGTTAACAACCATGGGAAAGTAGTTGTGAAATTGGGTGTAACTCATTTAAGAACTGCCTTGTTTAAGAACCAGAACAGAAATTCGTAGTCAAGAATTTGTGGTTATAAGTCAAGAACTATCTGTATTAATCGGAAAAGGAACTCTTAGGCTTCTGAGTTGGGCCACCGTTTCAACCTACCATATTTACATCTACAAGGAACAAATTTCTACTTTATGGAATTCCACTTGCTGCCTACCAGTTAGAGGTAATCCTCAACTTACAACCATTCATTAGTGGCAATGCTTTAAAAAACGACTTACAACTCATCTTCACACTTATGACCACTGCAGCATCCCCATGGTCATGTGATCAAAATTCAGGCACTTGGCAACAAGCATGTTGTTATGACAGTTGTCCTATCCCAGGGTCATGTAATCGCCATTTGTGATCTTCCCAGCCGATTTCCAACAAGCAAATAAACTTACAACAAGTCAGTGGGGGATGCTGGATTCACTTAACAACAGCATGATTCATTCAACAACTGCAGTGATTCACTTAAGAACCGTGGCAAAAAAAAGTTGGATGGGGCTCATGTAATCACTGCCTTGCTTAGCATGAGCTTTGAAAACTTCTGGATGTACAAGTTGCTGTCCCACTTGTAGTCATAAGTTGAGGACTGCTTGTGCTTACTTTATCTAGTGGGCATCCTAGAAGCAGCTCCTAATTTCCTTCTCAAACTTTTTATTTCATTATCAAAACCTCTCACCAGAAAGCTTTATCGAGCTTCAAGGACCAGTTATAAGTCCCTGTCTTCAGCCCCATCATAACTTTGAACTGCCACTGAATGAGCAGTCATAACTCGAGGATAAGGTGTCTTATAAAAACAATATGGAATGGTCTTGATGTCATTTAAACCAATGACCATTTTCAAATACATTTTTGTACAAGGGGGGATTTTTAAGTCAGTTAAAATGTCTTACTGTTGTGATGGGTTTGTTTGTGGTTATCCAGAGAAGAACCACATTTGCCAAATTTACCCAGGTTTGAGATGGCCAGTCTCCAAAGCAATCTTTCTCAATCTCAGCTACTTTAAGATGAGTGGACTTCAGTTGCCAAAATCTTCCAACTAGCGGTAGTTGATAGGAAAAGCAAAAGGCCTGAAAGTATTAGATAAAATGAATTTTGGGGATAAATTCTTACAACCAGTTAGGGCATTATATCAAAAACAAATAGCCCGAATAATAGTAAATAATAGTTTGACTGAAGTATGTCATATTGAAAAGGGCACTAGGCAAGGGTGTCCGTTATCACCTTTATTATTTGTTTTAACATTGGAGATATTGTTGATTAAAATACGGAATTCGGGAAAAAATTAAGGGAATTCAAATAAGAGATCAGGATTACAGATTGAGGGCGTTTGCAGACGATCTGGTTGTTACCGTGACTCAGCCAGAAAATTCTGTTGTGGACCTGATGGAGATAATAATGCAATATGGGAAGGTTTCTGGATTTAAGGTTAATATACAAAAAACTAAAATATTGGCTAAAAATATGACAGTATTGCAAAAGGCCCTTTTGGAAGGGTTAACTGGATTTGAGATTGTTAAAAGGGTTAAATATTTGGGGGTGTATTTGTCACCCTCAAATGCAAAGTTATATAAAAATAATTATGAAAACTTATGGGGAAAAATTCAAAAAGAATTGGAGAGCTGGAAAAAATTACAATTGTCTTTATTGGGAAGAATTGCAGCAGTGAAAATGAATGTTCTGCCAAAATTTTTATTTTTATTTCAAATGATACCTATTCTTAAAAAGGACTCAAATTTGGAGGAATGGCAAAAGGGTATCAATAAATTTGTATGGGCAGGGAAAAGGCCACGAGTTAAATTTAAGATTATGCAGGATACACGAGAAAGAGGTGGTCTTAAAATGCCCAATCTTAAATTATATTATGAAGCTGCTGCGTTGTCAGCAATAAGTGACTGGATTAATTTAACACAAGGGAGATTATTAAATCTTGAAGGCCACGACTTGTTATTTGGTTGGCATGCATATTTATTGTTTGATAAGAAGGTAGATAATGTTTTTAAGGTGCATATTTTAAGACATGCTTTGTTGAGAGTTTTGAAAAAGTATAGACATAAGCTAAACTACAAGATACCTTTATGGGCAATACCGAAACACGCAATAGAAAACATAAATGTTGGGTTCAAACATGATGCGACTACATATAAGGAAATATTAAGTTTGGAGAGGAACGTATGGTGTTTGAAGCCGTACAATTTTTTACGAGAAGAGAAGATTGTTCAAACCTGGTTTCAATATGGGCAATTATGGGCCAGGTGGAAAGAAGATCAGAAAATTGGTTTTTCAATGACTGATGAAAATCTGGTAAAGCAAATTAGAAATCAGGGTCCAGCACATATCAAACGGATATATCTTGCATTGATAGAAATTGACTCAGAAACAGAACTTGTTAAAGATTGTATGATAAAGTGGGCTCAGAATATTCAAGAAGTTATTACGATGGATACTTGGGAAAAGATCTGGGTGAGGAACGTAAAATTTACGCAAGCTCAAAATTTAAGAGAGAACTTTTATAAAATGTTTTATAGGTGGCATTTAGATCCTAAAAAGCTTGCAAGTATGTATCCGAACTATCAACCTAAATGTTGGAGGTGTGGTGGCGAAGATGCAACGTATTTTCATATATGGTGGACCTGTAAAAAGGTTAAAGCTTTTTGGTTTAAAATCTGGTGGAATATGCAGAAGATATTTAAGCAAAGGATAAAGTTTTGTCCGCAATTGTTTTTATTGGGCATAATTACGGATACTACTGTTGTGGACACTAAGTTGATGTTGAACTTAATTACGGCAGCAAGACTTTTAGTAGGTCAATATTAGAAGAAGGAGGAACTGCCGACTATAGAAGAATGGACTCTAAAAGTTTCTGACCTGGCGGAAATGGCAAAGATATCAGCGTACTTGAAAGACCATTCGCAACAACGTTATATTACGGAGTGGAAGGGGTGGATTGATTGCATCCAGAATAAATATGGGACTGAAAAGTTTCATTTAGCATTTGCATAAGTATTGATGTGATATTAGTATTGCTTGTAGTCATTTTATATGAGCTAGAGTGCGATAGATTTAATAGTTTATTGTTGTTAGCATATGGTTGTTTATGATTGTTTTTACTTTTATACCTTGTATTTAGCTCTGGGAAGTCGGGGAGGGGGAGGGGGGAAGGGGAGGGGGGAGGGTTAGGAAGGGTTGGGTAGGGGGTGGGGGGAGGGGTTGTTAAAGATAAAATGCATTGAAAAACTTTTCAATTAAAAAAAAAAGGAAAAGCAAAAGGCCGCGAGTTCAGATTCTACCAACTAGAATTTGGTAAGGGTTTCTTGACAAATTAAAGAGAAATGGGAGGGGGGGGAAAAACCCTCTTGAACTCAGTTGTCTGTCATTTCCTTCTTGATCAGGGTTTCCACAATTTTTTAAAGAAAATTAGTCTGTAGCCTGAAAAAAGTTTAAATCCCACTGATTTGGGCTCGGCATGCTGCAGGATTTCATGTCGCTTTTGCGCATCTAAAGGTACGCGGGCTGTCGCAAGCCCCTCGTGTATGTTGTGGTGAGTGTGCCATTTGCTTCCCTCACAAGGTTACGCATCTGTTTACCTTTTCGTTTTACAGTGCTTATTTTAGCATTTACATTATGTACACAATCTGTTCTGAGTGCAATAAATTCGAGCTGGTGTAAAAAATAAATAAATAAATGGGCGGACAGGAAGAGCTGCTGGTAATTCCCTAAATTCTTGGGGGAAACAGGGAGAAGCAGATGGGTCCAAGATTGCAGAACTGTTGTTGCAGAATTTTTTTGGCTTGTCCAGTTAGAAGGACCAGTGGATGCAAATGCCCTAGCCAAAACCCAGTGCGATTTATGTCTCAGCTGTCTGGCTGCCTTAATGGTTTTTCAGGGTGAAGGAAGGAATGATCCACAGACAGGAAAAATTATGTTTAAGTTTGGAACCGTCTGGGCTGAATAGAGAACCAAATCATGTTTAAAGCCTGATTTTCCTCAGAACCATTCAGTTTCATCAGATGAGCAAGGAGCTAAGAAAATGGGTGGATGAGCATGAACAGCCCTAAAGTCTGCCTTTGCTTTTTTATTTGAAGAGTTGATAGCCTAATATTTTGCTAAAATGGGGGCTGAAACACTGGGTTTACTTCTGTAATCCTTGCTGTGTGTTTCAATAAATCAGATTTCCCCTGAACCCGTAAGCTGTATTATAGTCCTCAATTAACGACTGCAGCTAGGGCCAGAATTTCCATTGCTAAGCAAGGCATTTGTGCCTGATTTTATGACCTTTTGTGCCATGGTTGTAAGCGAATCACTGCAGTTGTTAAGTGAACCATGTGGTTCACAAATAGCGATCACGTGACCTCAGGAAGTTGCAACCATCGTAAATGCATGTCGACTGCAATTGGATCATGTGACTTTGGGGGGGGGAAATGTCATGATGGTCGTAAGCACGAGGACCAGTAATCATTTTTTCACTGCCGTTGTAACTTTGAACGGTTGCTAAATGAATGGTTGTAAGAAGAACTACTGGCACATGGCCCACTGACAGATCTAGCTCAGATTACTTGATCTTGGAGATCTGGGTCTTCAGTTCCTCCACATTCTCCCATGTTTCTAGGTGACTCTCCTGTTGGGCTTTGCAACTCACGCTGTTTCATTACCATTTTGTTCATCACACTCGTATTTTGATTTAATTGCTTTTCAGGAACTACGTTCCAGGCACGAGCAAAGAGCCGACATCTTACGTTATTCTCTGAAGCATTCTTTGCATAAATTGGTTCATTAAAAGAGGCACCAAAAGCTGCAAGTAGGGGCTGTGTTTGGCTGTTGTTCCTTTTTAATTGCTCACTTTCTTTGTTTGGGGGCGAGAGGATAGGGCCTCTTAATTGGAAACAGCGATCAAAGAAGGCCATGTTCCCAACAGTGAGGACCTCTTGGAGAGAGCATGATTGAAATGCTTTCCTTTTGGGTTTTGTGTTCTTGTTATTATTAAAGTAGCAGTTAAGGTGTTGCACAGCTGTAATGGGTGTACTGTAAGAAGATCTGAAGCGCCAGATTGAGGACACACCATCCTGGGGAAGATCTGCCCTCATGAATTAAGGCGGATATACGTCTCCCAGAATAATGTTGCAGGATCCAATCTGGGATCAGAGATTTAGTCATCCGAGCTTTTGGACTTGTGCTGGATCCCATCTTCAGGGGGCTTCTCATCCTGGTTGCTAGAGTTGAGGTTGACAGCCAAGTCAATCAATCAATCAGTGCAAAAACTCAATCCCTTTGAGAAGAGCATAAAGCTAATAAAAGTGGAAAGAAGGAGTAGAAGAGGACAACCATCAAGAAGGTAGATGGACTCATAGTAGTGATGAGTGCGCCATTAGAAGAACAACTTGGAGAGAGGCACTTCTGAAGAACATCTGTGTGGTCACTTAGAATTGACGCCAGTTTCATGACACTTAATGGATCAATCAATCAGTGGAAAGATTCATTAGCTTTGATAATGCTGGGAAAAATGGAAGGGAGGAAGAAGAAGAAGAAGAAGAAGAAGAAGAAGAAGAAGAAGAAGAAGAAGAAGAAGAAGAAGAAGAAGAAGAAGAAGAAGACCACCAATAGGCTGGGAGCAGATCAGTGTGGGGAACAAAAAATGATCTAGGCACTCAACAAGAATTGACATGAATTTGGTGGCCCATCACCAAGGAGATTGGTGATTTTTGCTCCTCGCTGGTGAGAAAGTGAATGAAGTGGGGAATAAAAATTGGTTACTGGCTAACCTGGCAGGGATCAAAGTGAAGTTGGAATCCACCTTGGGCAAGATCAGAGGATCAAGAACAATAATCCAGAGATATTAGAAGGGGCACTGCCGCTGATCTCCGTACATCCTGATGCAACAACCAATATTCAGATCAGGCAATGACTATGAAGAAATGCTCCTATGACTGCATGGTGGGCAGGAAATGACATTTTATGACAGTCAAAAATATTTTATGAGTCGTAAAGCACGCTTCTGAAACCGTGGTAACTCCAAACAGTCGTTAAGTGATTGGTGGTAAGTCGAGGACTACCTGTAGGCTGGAATGAGAAGGCTTCTGTTGGTTTCGTTCTGGTTTGAGAACGTTTTTCTTCTTCCAGCACTTTCCCCCAACATGCTGGTGCTCCCTTGAGTGTCCTCTTTTTCCACGGTTGCGTGTGCAACAAAATGCAACCACGTGGAGAAAAATAATGCGTGGATTTTATTGAGAAGAATATTCATAGAACTGTGACAAAAAGCTAAAAACCCATCTCCTGGTCTATTCTTCCCTGCTTTTTAGCTTTCTCGCTGCAGTTGCACTTCAAAAAACCCAGAGGGCAGAAATTTTCAACTTAAAAAATTCCACTTCCAATTTGTGCCTTGAATCCAAGAGAATTTAACAGAAAATAGAGTTCGAAGGGACCATGGAGGTCTTCTAGCCCATCCCCTGTTCAAGCAGGAAACTATATATTATCCCAGTCAAATGGCTAGCCTTAAAAACCTCCAGTCATGGAGCACCCACAACTTTTGAAGGCAAGCCGTTCCCCTAATTAATTGTTCTAACTGTCAGGAAATTTCTCCTTAATTCTAGGTTGCTTCTCTCCTTGATTAGTTTCCACCCGTTGCTTCTTGTCCTGCCTTCGGGCGCTTTGGACAATAGCTTGACTCCCTCTTCTTTGTGGCAGCCCCTGAGATACTGGAAGACTGCTATCGTGTCCCCCCTCGTCCTTCTCTTCGTTAAACTAGAGTAGACATACCCAATTCCAGCAACTGTTCCCTATATGGTTTAGCCTCCAGTCCCCTGATCATCTTTGTTGCTCTTCTCTGCCCTCTTTCTAGAGTCTCAACATCTTATTTACATTGTGGTGACCAAAACTGGATGCAGTATTCCCAGGGCATTTTTTCTCCGAGAACGCTCAGAACGGAGTCCCGGCACCTTTTTTTGGATGGAACCTTGTAGGGTAGGGAAGGCGGGTTGTATGACATGTGTGAGTTCCGGCACCTTTTTCTTTTACAAAAAAAAGCACTGAGTATTCCAAGTGTGGCCTTATCAAGGCATTGTAAGTTGGTACTAACACTTCATGTAATCTTGGCTCTAACTTGAGGGGGCAAAATGCAACATAAGAAAGTTTTCAAGCTTACAATCTGCATTTTGCTGAAACCTCTTTAAACGTACAACTCCCTTGATTGTGTGGCCTTAGCAAGGCATTATATGGTATATTCTTCATAGATTTCCCCCCCCCTTAAAGTATTTCCCATTTTGGTTTTGATAAATGGCCACGGGAAACCAAGAGGCGGAAGTGCTCACTTTGTTTTAAATCTCCTTTTATTTCTCTTGATTGATATTACAATGAAGTGGTCAGTGATTCATTGCAGAGTCAGGAAGTAGCTTCTCAAATGTTTTAATTATGATCGGTGTAGATCCCAGCTCATTTCTTTAAGGGGAAGTTTTTTGTGTTTTTTTTTTTAAAGAAGAGAATGATAAGTAGGGGAATACAATCTGAAATGTGTTAATGAATGTTGGATCGATTGGGACCTTGCGGCTAGAACACATCCTTGAATCATGGGAAAGGCTCAAGTTATTCCATTTTATAAAAAAGTGAAAGTTTGTTCGTTGGGTCAGTTATGCAATCCTTCTTCCCTGTTGATTAGGATTTTGAAATTTAGACTGCAGTTCTGGAGTGGGAAATGTGTTTTTTTTTAACACGAATTTCATGATTGCGTAGTTTTTCTTTATGGAAAAAAAATATAGCAGCTAATGTAGTTCAGGTAGTCCTTTATTTAGTAACCATTTGAAATCACAATAACACTGAAAAAAATGATATGACTGTTTTTATAATTACAACTGTTGCCTCATCTTCATGAGCACACGATCAAAATTCAGATTTTTGGCAACTGATTCATATTTATGATGTTTGTGGTGTCTCGGGGGTCACGTGATCCCCTTTTGCGACCTTTTGACAAGCAAAGTCAATGGGGAAAACCAGATTCACTTAACAACCGTGTTACTAACTTAAGAACTGCAGTGATTCAACTGTTCCAAGAAAGATTGTAAAATGGATCAAAACTCACTTAACAAGTGTTTTGTTTAACAACAGAAACTACTCAGTTGAGTAGTCCATAAGTTGAGGACTACCTATATTTACTAGTCCCTTGATGTGTGGACTTCAGCTCCCAAAATTCTCTATTGCTGGAATTCCAAAATCACAAGTTCAGAAGAATGCAGAATGTTGGAGTAATTGACAATTGTGAAGGATGGAATCTCAGGACCCTTGATCTAGCTTTGCTGGCTGAGGAATTCTGGGAGTTGAAGTCCACAAGGCTTAAAGTTGCCAAGTTTGAAAGACCCTGGTCTAAAGCAGCGATCCCCAATGTTTCCAGCTTTGTGGACCGGCACAGGGAGAGAGGAGATGGTTTCATGTGTGCACAACTGCATTATGCACGTATAATGGGCATATGCCTACATGCAGATGGAGCTGTGGGTGTGCTTGCTCAAGTGGAGCTATACGCATGTGCACATTTCCCCACACTTCTACAGCCCAGTTTTGAATGTGGTTGTGGATCCCTGGTCTAGAGTACTTTCATAAAAGTAAGGCCAGATTGTGCTATATTGGATTGGCTAGGAGCCATAGCTGTGAACATCTGGGCAAACGTGGTGAGCTATGAATTAAAGCTTCCTAGGAATTAGTTTAACTCCATACATTCTGCTGGTGTCTTCTCTACCACCTTTGATCATAAGGAGCAGAAAAGAACTTCCTTATTATTTCTGAGACTACATCAGTGTTCTCAACTTTGAGAACTTGAAGACATCTAGACTTTAGCCCCCAGAATTCTGGGAGTTGAAGTCCGCAAGATTGAGAAACACTAATCTACGTTGACCAGGAAAGTCTCCCTGTGCATTAAGTGATCAGAATATGTTTTTCTGGTTGGATTGGAGATGTTTTGGTCTTCAACTCACCCATTCTTCCAGGGGGTCTACTAAACCTCAAAGTCTTTGTTGCAGAGAATTAGGGTTTAAATTTATGACGGCGACAATGTCCTGGAGTCTTGTCGTTCCCTTTTGCGACCTTCTGACAAGCAAAGTCAGTGAGGAAGCCAGATTCACTTAACAACCGTATCTCTCACTTAACAACTGGAGAGTTGAAGTCCATACCTTATAAAAGTTGCTGAGATTGAGAAACACTGTTTTTACAGCCCCAAAAATTGAATTCTGGGCGTTGAAGTCCACATCACTTACAGTTGCTAATATTGAGAAATGCTGCTTTAAAAGATTAAAAGAAGCACAGCCTGACCCATTCTTTTCATTTCCCTCCATCATCTCTTCTAAAATATTCCTTTTTCTTTGGAAAAGTGAAGTGAACACCTCTCTCTCTCCACATTCAACTTCCAGAATAATAGTTAGCAATCCTTCTCCCATTGTTTCTGGAGAGGTATCTCCCCACTGATAACAAATCGGGCATTTTAGTGACATTCTAAAATTACACCTTCAATCAAGGAGATCTTTCCTGACAGAAGCAACATATCTCTTTGGGTGTTGACAAGAGACACTTAAGGGGTGCTGATTAGCTGAAAACCCGCATTACACAAGTGGCAAAATTTGAATTCCAGCTGTCCTGAATTTTCATGAGCCTCTGTTTGGTTTCAGCTCTCTGCACACCTGCAGACTTCTCTCAGTGGGTGTGTCAATTAGCATTCACCAGGAAGACAAATCACAAATCACATCTGGCAGCCCAGTTGGTTGTGTTACTGGCAGCCCAGTTGGTTGTGTTAGAGTTGCTAGCATCCTCTCTTCTCTCCCTAATAGACTACACAACATTGGTAGATGTATAACAATTAATCCTGTTGGGCCATTACGTATCACTTAAGAGTTTTTCAACTTTGGCAACTTTAAGAAATGTGGACTTCAACTCCCAGTATTCTGCAGCCAGCATGTTGGCTGGGGGATTCTGGATGTTGAGGTCTACAGATGCTGGCTGAAGGATTCTGGGCACTGAGGTCTACTCACGCTGGCTAGAAAATTCTGGGAAGTGGCGTCCACTCATGCTGGCTGGGGGATTCTGGATGTTGAGGTTTACACAGTGCTGGCTGGGGAATTCTGGGTATTGAGGTCCACACAGGCTGGCTGGGGAATTCTGGGAAGTGAAGTCCAGTCAACTTAAAGTTCCCAAGGTTGAGAAACACTAATATGAATTGTAAAATTGATACATCTCAAATAAAAAGTGAATAGCTGAAGTTCCTCCTAAATAACCCATCATGGCCTAGAAGTGTAATATAATACTCACCCACATAGTGGTTCTCAAAATATTGAGTTTTAACCAAATCCTTGACCCTGTAAAAGTGCCCAACTGCTCTCTACCATCATCCTCACCATACTGTGTAAAGTTGGTCTGACGCTTAAAATCATTCAGTGATAGGAATAGCAATGTTATTTTTATTTTTATGATCTTTTGAATTAAGGTACAGGTAGTCCGTGACTTACAACAGTTCATTTAATGACTGTTCAAAGTTACAAAGGCACTAAAAAAAGGGACCTATGACCATTTTTCACACTATGACTGTTGCAGCATCCCCATGGTCATGTGATCAAAATTCAGACACTTGGCAACTGACTCATACTTATGACCAATGCTGGGATCATGTGATTCCCTTTTGCAACCTTCTTGAGGAACAAAGTCAATGGGGAAGCCGGATTCACTTAACAACCGTGTTATCAGCTGTGGTGATTCACTTAACAACTGTGGCAAAAAAGGTCAGAAAATGAGGCAAAACTCATTTAACGTATGTCTCACTTAACAACAGAAATGATGGGTTCAATTGTGGTCATAAGTCGAGGACTATCTGTATTTTCACATCAAGAAAAATATCTGGCCAAGGTTTTTGAATTTTTACGATATTATAAAAAGAATAGAAAATCTGAGCTTAAACGAAAATGGGTTTAAACGAAAATCAAATTGGAGGATGCTCCAACGGCAAAATTCAGATGTGGCCTTGCTTATTGCTCCTATATTAAATGTGATTCCGAGAAATACGTTTTAGATTAGTGCTCCCAGCTTGCTATTACAAGAGTGAAAGTGAATAGCATTTATTTCTGACTTTCTGTCCTTTTTTTTCCTGCAAAGAGAATTCGTTCCAAGATTATGCTTATTTTATTATCTGTGCTCGTGTTTGGCCTAGTTTTCTGCTTCGCTAAAAGTATTCATTTCGTACACTTTGCAATCCCCTTGGGAAGCATTGCAAGCTTGATTGAATTATTAAAAGAGGGAGAATTTCATTAAAAGCCAATGGAAATGCAAAATTCACTAAGTAATTGAGCAAAATGGTGACTGCGAGGATTTGACATCCGTTGTTTCCACTTTGAACTTTTCCTCGGTCTACAATTAATTATCTGACCCTACCCAAAAGTTTTTTTTTGAAACAGAACAAATAAAAGTGAGATGTACTGGAAATTTGTCTGCCCTGAAGAAGCAAATAAATAGGGAGCATAGAGATTGCATTTAGTCCTCCACTTACAACCACAGTCAAGCCCGAAATTTCTGTTGCTAAGCGAAACATTTGTTAAGTGAGTTTTGCCCCATTTTATGAGCTTTATTGCCACAGCTGTTAAGTGAATCCCTGCACTTAATTAAGTTAGGAACACGGTTGTTAAGTGAATCCGGCTTTCCCATTGACTTTGCTTGCTAAATGGTCGCAAAAAATGATCATATGACCCGGGGACACAACAATGGTCATAAGTATGAGTCAGTTGCCAGAGGCCTGAATTCTGATCACATAACCGTGGGGATGCTGCAGTGGTTATAAGTGTGAAAAAGGTCATAAGAGCCTTGGTGGAGCAGTGGGCTAATGCCTCCTTAAGTAACACCAGCTGCCTGCAATTAGTGCAGGTTCGCGTCCCACCAGGCTCAAGGTTGACTCAGCCTTCCATCCTTCCGAGGTGGGTAAAATGAGGACCCAGATTGTTGGGGGCAATTAAGCTGACTTTGTAATAATGCCGCTGGGGGGGGGGGTCCTGAAAGCCCTAATAAGCAGGCATATACATAGAATGAAGGCTATTGCTAAGCACATTGATTTGTGCTTCTTAGATTGTAAGCCACCCTGAGTCTTCAGAGAAGGGCGGGATATAAATGGGATTAAAAAAAAATAAGTCACTTTTTTCAGTGCCATTGTAACTTCAAATGGCTACTAAATGAACTGTTGTAATTCAAGGACCACCTATATATAGTAGCCTTTGCTTAATGACCATTCAAAGTTGTGACAGATCTCCCCAGAACTACTAACAATCCAGTTCCAGAGTTCTGAGCGCCACACACAGTCACGTGATCCCATTTTGAGTACTTGGTACAGTAAATAGGTCGCATTTACGCCATTTGCAAAAAATGGTGTTTTTTTGCTAGTTTCTAATGTATACTTCGTATTTCCAGCAAAAAAGAAAAATACTGCCTCTAAGAAAACACGTTTGTTTAATGACCTCAGCATTCACTTAACGACTGTAGCATTTGCTTAGTGACTGCAGTGTTTGCTTAACATCAGCAAACAGGTTTAATCCATCCACAGGTATCCATCATTCATTCCGTGATTAAAAAATTCAATCGTCTTTCCAATTAGGTTCCTTTGAATTAAATGTAAGTATTCCACCACTACCCTATCTGTTTAGCTGGAAGTACGGTAAATCCTATTTAGGATAGAATAGAATAGGGACGCGGTGGCTCAGTGGGTTAGGATGCTGAGCTTGTCGATCTGAAGGTCGGCAGTTTGGCGGGTCAAATCCCGAGTGCCGCATAACAGAGTGAGCGCCTGTTACTTGTCCCAGCTTCTACCAACCTAGCAGTTCGAAAGCACGTAAAAATGCAAGTAGAAAAATAGGGACTACTCCGGTGGGAAGGTAACAGCGTTCCGTGTGCCTTTGGCATCTAGTCATGCCGGCCACATGACCATGGAGATGTCCTCAGACAAGCGCTGGCTCTTCGGCTTTGAAACGGAGATGAGCACCGGCCCCTAGAGTTGGAAACGACTAGCACGCATGTGCGGGGGAACCTTTACCTTTACCTAGAATAGAATAGAATAGAATAGAATAGAATAGAATAGAATAGAATAGAATAGAATAGAATAAGGAATGGAAGAAGAAGAGAATAGAAGAGAAGAGAATAATCTTTATTGTCATTGTGTAACTCACAACGAAATTAAGTGCCGTCCACAGTGCACACTACACACAAATAAAAACCACAAATAAGAACACACATTATAGACACACATCCTTCACATTCTATTCACCGTTGCGCTGCCCCTAATGCACCTTGATGTTGCCCTATATACTGCAATATTTAATAAGCATGCATAGGGTTGCATCAACAATATTTTAACAAAGGATAACTTGCATTGCATTTTTACTTACATATACATTTTATATATATATATATATATATATATTCCGCATCCCTGTGAAATTCAGTGCAAAGTTCCAGAAATACATAGATATTGCTTCTAGGGCTTAAAACCCAGAGCAAATTCAATTTATCACGCATGTAATTTTAGTTCTGCTGCAATATCCAGCTGGAATTAAGAGTTCTGAGCCATAAAAGTTAAATCAAAGCATGTGGTTTAAAACCCTCTCAAAAGCCACCCAAGTGAATAAGAGCTAGGCCTGTAGCTAATGACTTTTGAGAGCACTATCAGCATCCTTATTAAAGGGATCATTATCATTTTTACTTTATCAGCCTACCTACCACTTTTTTTTTACACAGGGGTTGCCTTTTATCATAAAGTGGAAAATAATAACATGGCAAAAGAAATGCAATAAATAGAATCACTATGGAAACCTATGACATACCTCAGGTCTTTGAGAAAAAGAAAGCCGTTCTATTTTCCATTAGTAATCAGCAAGATGGGACAGAACTATGAAACAAGGCTAAAATTAAACCCTGTTGGAATTAAAGGCTGGATTATAATACTTGCGGTATCCAGACATATGATTCAGGCCCTACAATCTTAGGGTTAAGACCTGTCAGTCCGAAGCTGGAGACTTTCAGTTCTGCTCAGAGGAATACAGGAAATCCTCAGCTTACAACGCCCACTGAGCCCAAAATTTCTGTTGTTAAGTGAGACATTTGTTAAGTGAGTTTTGGCCCATTTTAAAACCTTTCTGCCACAGTGGTTAAATGAATCACTGCAGTTGTTAAATTAGCCGCACTGTCATGGTTCCGATAGATGAGACCAGTAAAAAGAACTTCCAAGGCAAAAAGGTTTCCTTAAAGAACATATTTATTTGGCTACATAGTATCGGCACGATCAAAAGTGAACCCAAGACTGAAGTTTCTCCCCCCCCAAGGTTACAATGTTACAAAGTTGAACTTCCCACCCCAGTAATGTATCATAAATTACAATCCCCAATTAATTACTTGCGCGGGCTTTCTAATGGAAGCTTCCGCCTGCTAAAATGCAACCAGCAAGGACCTTGGTTCCCACAGAACAATTTATCGTTTTGAATAAGCTAAAAAAACACTCATCCCCCCTCCCAAATCTGTGGCAACCGAAAACGAAGGCATAATGGCTTCAGCCATAAGTCACATTTTTTCAGTTTTGAATGGTCGCTAAATAAACTGCTGTAAGTTGAGGACTTACCTGCATTTTTGGTGTGGGGGGAGGGGGCTTCTTGGAAAGGTGCACCTAGTTTTTGCAACTTTAAGCCCCCTCCTCTTTTGATCACACTGCACTCTTTTGCTCATCCAGCTGCTGAAAAGGAGCTGGAAAAGTTGAAGGAGGGGACATAAGAAAAAAAAATAAAATGTACAATTTGCCCATCACCAATCCCCAGCCAAAAAAAAGGAAGAAGTCGTATTAAAATGCAAAACTTAGGATCCTCATAAGAAAGATAATTCTCTTCTGTCTTGACTTTTTTTTTTTACTGTGGATGGGTCATGAAAGTAGTGCTTCCTTGCTTTGGCAATTTGAAAGTGCAACTTGGAAGATGTGTGGACTTCAACTCCCAGAATTCCCCATCCATTATGGCTGTAATAAAACTTGGAATTGATGTCAAGCAGTAGTTGAACAATGACCACTCAGGGATGGTTGAATTGTCTTTCCTGCCTCACTCTGGATCAGTATTTCTAAACTTTGGCAACTTGAAGAAGCATGAATCACAACTCCCAGAATTCCCCAGTCAACTCCCAGAATTCCCCATGGCTGGCTGGGGAATTCTGGGAGTTGAAGTCCACACATCTTCAAATTGCCATGGTTGAGATACACTGCATGCATGGACTGTCGTGAAAATGTCACCTAGTTGGATGATGAAATATCTATAAGCAATCAACCACACCCCAAGGAGTCCATAGTAGACTGATTTATATTTTTATAGGGCCACAAGAGTTTTTGTGAAGGCTGTTTTCTAGAAATGACGCTTGATCAGCTTCTTACCAGTAAGATCTGTGGTTGAGTATCACAGTGTATAACTTATACACTCCTATGAATGGAAATTTTTAAGAAGAGGTGGACACTCACTGCTAAAGGATAGCACTTAGCACTTATATACCACTTCATAATGCTTTACAGCCTCCTCTAAGCGGCTTACAGAGTCAGCCTATTGTCCCCAAGCAATCTGGGTCCTCATTTTTGGAAGGATGGATGGCTGAGTCAGCCTTGAGCTGGTAAGATTCAAACTCCTGGCAGTAGGCAGAATTAGGATGTGTTCATTATCTTTGCTACATATTGCAGAGGGTTTAGCTAGATCAGGGATAGGCAAACTTGGCTCTTTTGTGGCTCGTGGACTTCAACTCCCAGAATTCCTGAGCCAGCATGGTTCAGCATAAAAACCTCTCCCTTTCTCCTCAGCGTGGCTGACTCAGGAATTCTGGAAGTCGACGAGTCATAAAAGAGCCAAGGTTGCCTACCCCTGAGCTAGATGATCCTCATGACCTCTTTCTACAGGTAGTCCTCGACTTACAACAGTTCATTTAGTGATTGTTTGAAGTTACAGTGGCACTGGAAAAGTGGTTGATGAACATTATTTACACACACAACCATTGCAGCATCCCCAGGGTCACATGATCAGACATTTGGCAACTGGCTCCTATTTATGACGGTCGCGGTGCCCTGGGGTCACGTGGTCCCCTTTTGCAACCTTCTGGCAAGGAAAATTAATGGACAAGCCAGATTCACTTAACATATGTGGTGCTAATTTAACAATTGCAGTTAAATTCACTTAACAACTGTGGCAAGGTCATAAAATGGGGCAAAACTCACTGAGCATCTGCTTCGCTTATCAATGGAAATTTGGGGCTCCGCTGTGGTCATAAGTCAAGGACTATCTATACTCTGCAGTTCTTTGCATCTGTGGCCCACCAGCCTGCATTTCATTCCATCTGTTCTGATAAGAAAAAGAACAATGCCTTGATTGTTGACAGCATTGTTATTGGAAGTGCCAAAAATGCATTGATTAGTTAATATGGTCAGAAAAGTTGACTGGCTCAAAAGGAGATCTAGCTTGGCATTGCTTGCCTTCTGGGACACTGTATTTTGATGCCCTGTTCAAAAATAAATAACTATTTTTTGAGATCTGTACCTCCTCATTTGGTGTCTGGGAACGTGACACCTTTTGCAATGAGACTTGTTTCCAGATCCTTTTATGGTGAAAACTAATCCGTTCTGTTTTTCAGATAAAACTCTTGAGAACTACATAAGGCTTCTCAGGACTTTTTTTTTCCCCTGTATGATTTCTTCTAGCAATAGAAAAAAATGATATATGACTCAAAAAGGCAGTTTATTTCAAAAGCTACGGTTTTAGGAATGTTGCTCCTTTGGAGGAAAATTGCTTTAAAATACAGTAGATTGAGGCAGGACTTTGCAAATATAACTCCCAAATAAAGGAATACAGAATAACAGAGTTGGAAGGGACCTTGTAGGTCATCTAGTCCAACCCCCTGCTCAGGCAGGAAACCCTATACCATTTCAGGCAAATGGCTGTCCACTCTCTTCTTAAAAACTTCCAGTGTTGGAGCATCCATAAATTCTGGAGGCAGGTTGTTCCACTGGTTCACAGGTCTGCAACCCGCGGCTCCGGAGCCGCATGCAGCTCTTTCAGCCGTCTCCTGCGGCTCCCGGTCCTCTGCCATGTGCAGTCCAAAAAAAAAAAGTGGGACTAAAAAAGTTCAACCAATCAATTCAAATATGCAGGGTAGGTGCATATCTCGCCTTGGCTCCACTCTTCAGTCAAACCCTGTTCTGCGCATGCGCGCATGTACGTGCATGCGCACATATTTTTTGCGGCCCCCAGTTTTTCCTTTTGTGAGGGAACCGGTTCCGAGTGGCTCTTTCACTGTTTCAGGTTGCTGACCCCTGCACTGGTTAATTGTTCTCACTGTCAGGAAGTTTCTCTTTATATCTAGGTTGCTTCTCCTTGATTAGTCTCCATCCGTTGCTTCTTGTCCTGCCTTCAGGTGCTTTGGAGAATAGGTAGACCCCCTCTTCATTGTGGCAGCCCCTCAAATGTTTGAATACTACTATCATGTCATCCCTGGTCCTTCTTTTCATTAAAGAAAGAGATCTTTGTAGGTCAGGGTTGAAATATCCTTGGTGATCTCTGAGCTGTTTTCCTGCAGATGTTTCTGATGATGTTACCTAGTTGGGTAATGAGACATCTGCAAGAAAACAACCAAGCTCAGAGATCACCAAAGACCCCTCATAATTCCCCAAAGTTATAAATACACCTAATCCTCAACTTACAACCAAAATTGTGCCCAAAGTTTCTCTTAAGTGAAAGATTTGTTAAGTGAGTTTTGCCCCATTTTACGACCGATCTTGCTACAGTTGTTAAATGAATCATTGCAGTAGATAAGTTAATTAATGTAATATGGCTTCCCCGTTGAATTTGCTTGCCGGAAGATCTGAAAGGATGATCACGTGACCCAGGACACTGCAACCGTCATAAATATGAACCAGTTGCCCAGCGTCAGAATTTTGACCACACGATCGTGGGGATCACATTTTTCAGTACCGTTGTAACTTTGAATGGTCACTAAATGAGCTGCTGTAAGTTGAGGACTACTGTACCTGTACAAAAACTGGTGTATTGAGGTGGCCAAATTGATAACTTTGATTTCATTAATTTTAATAAATTTTATTGCATGAAACAATAAAACGAATATGCAACATATGGATTTGATGATTGGACAAAGTGGTGGATAGAAAATGAATGTTATACAGATAGTCCTCGAATTACAGTTCACTAAATGATTGTTCAAAGCGACAATGGTACTGAAAAAAAATAACTTTTTCCACTGATGACCATTGCAGTACCCCCTTGGCCACATGATTAAAATTCAGATGCTTGGCAACTGATTCACATTTATGATGGATGCCAGTGTCCCGGGATCATGCAATCCACTTTTACAACCTTCTTACAGGCAAAGTCAAAGTCATAACAACCGTGTTACTAGCAGTGTGCTGCAGCTGCCAAAAAAGCCAACACAGTGCTAGGCTGCATTAACAGAGGGACAGAATCAAGATCACGTGAAGTATTAATACCACTTACAATACCTTGGTAAGGCCACACTTGGAATAATGCATCCAGTTTTGGTCACCATGATGTAACAAAGATGTTGAGACTCTAGAAAGAGTGCAGAGAAGAGCAACAAAGATGATTAGGGGACAGGAGGCTAAAATATATAAGGAACGGCTGCTGGAACTGGGTCTAGTTTAACGAAGAGAAGGGTGAGGGGTGACATGATAGCAGTGTTCCAATATCTCAGGGGCCGCCACAAAGAAGAGGGAGTCAAGCTATTCTCCAAAGCGCCCGAAGGCAGGACAAGAAGCAACGGATGGAAACTAGTCAAGAAGAGAAGCAACCTGGAACTAAGGAGAAACTTCCTGACAGTTAGAACAATTAACCAGTGGAACAACCTGCCTCCAGAAGTGGTGAATGCTCCAACACTGGAGGTTTTTAAGAAGAGACGACAGCCATTTGCCTGAAACGGTATAGGGTTTCCTGCCTGAGCAGGGGGTTGGACTAGATGACCTCCAAGGTCCCTTCCAACATCATCATCATCATCACCACCACCACCACCATCTTCATCATCATCATAATTAACTTAGCAGCTGCAGTGATTCACTTGATAACTGTGGTAAGAAAGACTGAAAAATGGGGCAAAATTTGCTTAATAGCTATCTCACTTAGGGATGTAAATTTTGGGTTCAATTGTCATAAGTCGAGAACTACCCGTATTGTAAAAAATACTACCCCAGTGGAACTACCCATTATTGTCTATTATCTCATGAGGATTGTAAATTAGGTAGGTCATGTGACCAACCAAGATTTTGTGATCATTTTTGCAAATGTTATTAAGCGAACACAGTGGCCATAAAACAAACGTGGCAGTTGTAAAAAGGACCCGTTGTTCACTATGGCCTGATTTTGCTGAAAACCAGAAATAATTTCAATTTTTGGCAAAACCAGAAGAAAATGCAGTCATGTGATCTGTGAATATGTGTGAGACTGTCAGAACTTCGGACCTGTTTGTAACTCCCTTTTTTCAGGTAGGTTGTAACTATGAATGGTCGCAAGTGAAGGACTGCCTATATAGATATTCCTAACTGATTTGAGAATGTTTTGAAGGTGCTTTTTCGTAAGGCAACTGGACTGTTTTTTCCTTTGAGAAGGAAGACATTTTGCTTCTCATCTAAGAAGCTTCATCAGTTCTAGCGGGATGGTGGGGGTTGGAAGGATTGTATTTCTTTGCAGTCATCTGGTCGTTAGTACTCTCTCTGAGAGCTTTTGAGGCCATTTGGAGGTTTATCTGTGCCCTCAGAATCACTTGAATCAGGGTGCAATTCACTGTGGAACTTTCTTGGAACTACTGCAAGGGCTGTGTTGTAGACCGGACGACAAGTGTTGTCGTATCCCCCCCCTCTGTTGAGGGAGGGGTGTTCAATTCAAACTCTTACCCCTCTTTCAAACCAATGGTCCTCTCTGTCCAGCATGTGGTTAGCTAAACATTGGAACCTTAAATCTCAAACTTCGTCTTCAAGGAATCCTACTTTTTGTTAAAGGAAAAGAAAAGTAACCACTGTATTTGATCATGCCAAATATTATACGCTGCTGCTAAATACAGATTTAGCATGCACCATGAGCCGTCAATTGCAAGCTGAGTTAATGATTGCAAAAATCATGACTTCTTACTCCTCTTGGTTTCTCTGCCCAAATTCTATGATGAGATCTCTCTTCCTGGAGGGAGATTTTCTCTTTAATGCAAAATAAATCCCTTTGTAGGTTATGCATCAGTCAGACCACAGTTTCTGAAATTTGGCAACTGGAAGACCTCTGGATTTCAACTCCCAGAATTCCCCAGCCAGCCCTGGGAGTTGAAGTCCATAGGTCTTCAGTTGCCAAGCTTGAGAAACACTGATTTAGATGGTGTTTTCCTGACGGTTAGAACAATTAATCAGTGGAACAACCTGCCCCCAGAAATTGTGAACGCTCCAACAATGGAACTTTTAAAGAAGAGACTGGAGAGGAATTTGTCTGAAATGGTATAGGGCAGGGGTAGGCAACCTTGGCTCTTTTATGACTCGTGGTCTTCAACTCCCAGAATTCCTGAGCCAGCATGGCTCAGCTTGGAAACTTCTCCCTTTCCCCTCAGCATGGCTGGCTCAGGAATTCTGGGAGTTGAAGTCCACAAGTCATAAAGTGGCCTAGGCCAGGGGTAGGCAGCCTTGGCTCTTTTATGACTCGTGGACTTCAACTCCCAGAATTCCTGAGCCAGCATGGCTCAGCTTGGAAACTTCTCCCTTTCCCCTCAGCGTGGCTGGCTCAGGAATTCTGGGAGTTGAAGTCCACGAGTCATAAAAGAGCCAAGGTTGCCTACCCCTGGTATAGGGTTTCCTGCTTGAGCAGGGGGTTAAACTAGAAGACCTCCAAGATCCCCTCCAGGTCCTATTCTATTCTATTCTATTCTATTCTATTCTATTCTATTCTATTCTATTCCATTCCATTCCATTCCATTCCATTCCATTCTACTCTATTCTTCATTTATTCTATTGTATTGTATTGTATTGTATTCTATTCTATTCTATTCTATTCTATTCTATTCTATTCTATTCTATTCTATTCTATTCTATTCTATTCTATTCTATTCTCAGGGGAGATGCATAAAGCACTGCTTACTATCAGATGCCCCCACTTATTTATCCTTGCAGACAATTTCTGTAGAATTTGGCCCATCAAGAGGAACTATTCTGATACTATTTGTAGAAAAGGGGAGGCATGCAAGCTGATTTTATTGCCTTAACCTGGACTGGATTTGGAAATAGGTTGTCTTCCGGGAGACAGATTAAGTTCCCAAATTGGCTCTTGCTGTTGAATAAATTGCATATTACAAAACAGCAGCAAACAAAGGGAGCTGATTGAATTACTTCCTCCACCCTCTTTTGTGGCCGAAGATGTTTGGGAGGAGGAAAAAAAAACGAAACACCAACCTCTAAGGAGTCATTACTGAAGGAGAATATCTTAAGAAGAGATCAAAGCTCTGGCTTTTTTGCTAAGGCTTTTTTGTTTACAAAAAGGATTTGGACTTTTCAGATTGAGCCACGCAGAAAATCAGAGGGAAGGGAACTTGGAGGTCATCTAGTCCAACCCCCTGCTCAAGCAGGAAACCCATTTGAGACAAATGGTTGTCCAATCTCTTTTGAAAACCTCCATGGAACACCCACAACAGAGTAACAGAATAAAACAGAGGAACAATAGAGTAACGGAATAACAGACAGAATTACAGGATAACAGAAGAGTTGGAAGGGATCCTGGCAGGAAACCCTATGCCATTTCGGACAAAGGGCTGTCCAGTCTCTTCTTAAAAACTTCCAGTGTTGGAGCATTCACCGCTTCTGGAGGCAGGTTGTTCCACTGGTTAGTTGTTCTCACTGTCAGGAAGTTTCTCCTTAGTTCCAGGTTGCTTCTCTCCTTGACTAGTTTCCATCTGTTGCTTCTTGTCCTGCCTTCAGGTGTTTTGGAGAATAGCTTGACTCCCTCTTCTTTGGGGCAGCCCCTGAGATACTGGAATATCACTGCTATCATATCACCCCTAGTCCTTCTTTTTCATTAAACCAGACTTAATGCCATTCTTGCAACCATTCTTCATATGTTTTAGCCCCCAGTGTCCCAATTATCTCTATTACTCTTCTTGGCACTTTTTCCAGAGTCTGAGCATCTTCTTCATAACACGGTGATCAAAATGGGATGCAGTATTCCAACACAATTCTTTCTGACTTCCCTTCCCTTCTTTGCTTGGTTCCCTAAGAGATTGCTGCATAATCATGGAGGGTTTTTGTAGGCTAAGCAAAGAGTATCCTGTGTGAATGACTTCGGAGGCATTCCAGCATGGAAATAGTCACATAGTTAGTCCTTGACTTATGACTGGTTGATTAGTTATTTTTCAGAGTTATGACTTATCTGGAAGAAGGCAGATACACCAGTTCTGACGTCCTCAGAGTCATGTGACTGCACCTCAGCCTCAGTTTACATCCAGATTTCAGCAAAATCACATTATAGTAAAGTTTGGGGAGAGTGCAGAGAAGATTAACTAAGATGATTAAAGGCCTGGAGACTAAAAGATACGTAGAACGGTTGCAGAAACTGGGGGTGACATGATAGCAGTATTCCAGTATATGAGGGGCTGTCACAAAGAAGAGGGGGAGTCAACTTAATTTCCATAGTACCATAAAGCAGGACAAGAAGCAACAGATGGAAACTCATCAAGGAGAGAAGCAACCTAGAACTAAGGAGAAACTTCCTGACAGTGAGAACAATTAAGCAGTGGAACAATCTGCCTCCAGAAGCGGTGAATGCTCCAACACTGGAAGGTTTTAAGAAGAGACTGGACAGCCACTTGTCTGCTTGAGCAGGGGGCTGGACTAGAAGACCTCCAAGGTCCCTTGCAGCTCTGATTGATTGATTAAACAATGGGTTCTCTTAACTATCTCAGCATTAATGTAATGATTAACCGTGTTTTTTTAAGAAGCACCATGTTTGCTTAGTAACTACCGCAAAAAATGTCACAGAATCAGATCAGTTGCTTAAATGACCCAGTTTACAACCATCATGGCATGCAACTATAAAGGGCAGGTTCCGTTATGGTCGTATGTAGAGAACTATTTATAATTCTTTCCACCTCTATCCTGAATTCTTTACATGACTGAAATGTATAACTCTTCATTGTACTTCTTCTTCGCAAAGTTAAACATGTTTAATGCATGAAAAGGAGAATTGATGCAGGAGATGGAGAATTCGGTCACCCAAATGTGCCCCAGAAATAGACTCCTAGGTCTTCCTTCATACCAAGTTACTTTCCACGGGTAGTCCTCAACTTATGACCACAATTAACTAACAAATGTATTACTTGTTAGTCTTCTAAGAATAAAGAAGGCAAACCCCATTGGTGGTTAAGTCAGTTGTTAAGTGAGTTTTGCCCCATTTAATGATCTTTTTGCCACAGTTGTTAAGCGAATCACTGCAGGGTTAAGCCACTAGCATGGTTGTTAAGTGAATCTGGCTTCCCCAATGACTTTGCTTGTCAGAAGGTTGCAAAAGGGGATCACGTGACCCCGGGACACTGCAACTATCATAAATATGAGTCAGTGGCCAAGCATCTGAACTGTGATCACGTGACCACGGGGGGGTGGGTGATGCAATGGTCATAAGTGTGAAGAATGGAATCAATTACTTTTTCAGTGCTGTTGTAACTTCGAGTAGAGTGCTGTTGTAACTTTGTTGTAACTCGAGGACTACCTATAGTGCAATCTGGATGTGATTTGGGCACAAGGGATTGTAGTCAACCTTAGCTCAAGGTTTCAAGGCCAAGATCTGACCTTCACGGAGAGATCAAACTCATCTTGAAAGGTGGTTCAGCATTCTTAATGCTGTTTTGGGGTTGTGAGGATAGCTCTAACCAACGTGGGCTGAATGAATGGTTGTGAGGATGTCAAAGTTTCTAAAAATACGGACTTGAACACCGGGGAGATGTGGCAGGTGACCTTGGCAGCAAAGAACTTGCAAGCTACAGAAATAAAGCGACCTCTCCTTTTGAAAAGTCAAGGGAAGAACTGACATCGAGAAATGATAGATAGATATAAAAAAAATATATCCTTTGCAAGAAAGTGAAGGCTGGAGCAGCACTCTAAGGAATTTATCAATGGGCATTGGCTCAGTTCAAGTTGTCTGTTTGCAATTATGAGTTTTATGATAATGTCATGCAAATATCAGGACATTCATTTCCTAGTAATTTATTACTCGTTATTTTTCTGAGAAGAAGGCAGACCCCACCGGTGGCCCCCTCGTTCCCACTTGAGAGACAGGCACAACTGCAGGTTCTGTGTATAAACGGAGCTGGAATCTCTTTGACCTGCTGATTTTTGCAGTGGTTTGATGATGGCAAATATAGACCAGCTATTTCCATGGTTGATAAGTTATAAAATGCAGGTAGTCCTTGACTTACAACCATGATTGTGCTCAGAAATTATGTTGCTAAGTGAGAAATTGCAGTCGTTTGCCTAACCTAGCAAAAAAATGTCATCAAGTTGGGCACGATTCATTTAACCACCTCCTTACTTAAGAATTGAAATTTTGGTTCCTATTGTGGTTGTAAGTTGAGGACTACCTTTATTTACTGATGTGAAAATCAGTAAGATAGATAGATAGATAGATAGATAGATAGATAGATAGATAGATAGATAGATAGATAGATAGGCAGGCAGGCAGGCAGGCAGGCAGGCAGGCAGGCTGGCTGACAGAGTGAATACATGGATGGATGGATGGATATATAGACTAGATAGATTAGATGGATGGATGGATGGATGGATGGATGGATGGATGGATGGATGGTTGGATAGACGACAGACAGTTAGATAGGCAGGCAGGCAGACTGAATAGATGGATGGATAGATAGACTAAATTAGATAGATAGATAGATAGATAGATAGATAGATAGATAGATAGATAGATACAGATAGATTGGATACATGGATGGATAGATGGATGGATAGACTAGAGAGAGAGAGACAGACAGACAGATGATAGACAAACAGACAGAGATTGGATACATGGATGGATACGAATGGATAGATGGATGGATAGACAGACAGACTTGAGAGGGAGAGAGAGAGAGACAGACAGACACAGACAGACTGACAGGGTAGATTAGACAGAGAGAGCAATAGGCAGACAAGTAGGTAGACAGATTAAAAAGGTTTAACTGCAAAGAAGGGGACCATATTACAATTATGCATGATTTAAATTATAACTGTCTCTAAGCACGGGCTATTGCCACATCTTGTACAGATATTCCACTATTAAAATTTCATTTTTATGAGAAAATAGCTTTCATTTTGCTCAAGACAGCAACAGGAAGCCCAGCTAAATCCCATCCAGCTTCCTTTCAACCAACTGTTTCTCTTTGGGGGTCAACAGCCTCCGATGCCCCTAGAATGGAAAGGATACTTTTAATGGGCAATATCAGTCTGCGAGACATTTTGTGGTTTCATCCCCCCAATAAACAGGGTTTATGGCCTTGTTTTCACAGCTATGCATAACTAAAGTTGAGGACATTTCTCGCCTTAATTACGGTGACCAGCTATGAACCCTGGCTGGCAAATAATTGGCACATAAGCCCTCAGGTCTTGGTGCTTTCTGCTTCCACACCTCTCAATCGTAATTTGATTTGACCTAAGCTGCTACAATGCAAAATATGCAACAATAACTTAAAATTTACCAGTGGAGTTCATCCTTTCTTAAACTACTGGCCTTCAGATGCTGGAATACAGCCAACCAAGGATCTTCCCCGCCTGCCTGAGATATAGCTAAATCCCAGAGCTTTCGGTTTATTTTTCTGGGACTGATAAAATTTGGTTAGTAAGTATACTTACGTATGGCCTTGTTTTCACAGCTATGCATAACTAAAGTTGAGGACATTTCTCGCCTTAATTACGGTGACCAGCTATGAACCCTGGCTGGCAAATAATTGGCACATAAGCCCTCAGGTCCTGGTGCTTTCTGCTTCCACACCTGCATCCTTGCAAATTGGCAAGGAAGGTGCTTTTCACAGTCATAGCTAAGGGTCATCTCGAAAAGAAGTCAAAGAAGTTTAGGCTTGTCAGAATGTCAAAACTGCATCCAGTTTTGGTCACCACGCTACAAAAAAGATGTTGAGACTTTGGTATAAAGTGCAGAGAAGAGCAACTAAGATGATTAGAAGGCCGGGAGACTAAAACATAGGAAGAACATTTGCAGGAACTGGGTTTGGCTAGTCTAGAGAAAAGAAGGACAAGGGGGTGACATGATAGCAGTGTTCCAACATTTGAGGGGCTGCCGCAAAGAATAGGGGGTCAAGCTATTCTCCAAAGCACCAGAAGACAAGACAAAAAACAATGGATGAAAACTAATCAAAAAGAGAAGCAACTTGGAATTAAGGGAAACTTCCTAACAGTTCACCAGTGGAACAACTTGCCACCAGAAATTGTGGGTGCTTCATCACGGAAGGCTTTTAAGAAGAGATTGGACAGCCACTTTCTGAAATGATATAGGGCCTTCTGCTTGAGCAGGGGGTTGGACTAGAAGACCTCCAAGGTCCCCTCCAGCTCTATTCTATTCTAAGAGTGCATCTGATTAAATCTTCTTTGTTTCGCATCAGAAGATTCTTGGAGCGGACTTTTTCCCCACAAGAATTCAAATGTTGGGAACGTTAGATCCTGTCACTCATAATATAGGCAGTCCTTCAATTACAGCCATTTGTTTAGTGGCCATTCAAATGGCACTAAAAAAAGTGATTTATGATCAAGGTTTAAATGAGGTGTCCTTGGTGCCTCAACACGGAACTACAAATATTGTCCTTTATTGGTATGAACCTATGATCATTTTGTCATGGTTCCAATAAAAGACACAGTTTCAAACAAAATGCAAGCATTGTTTATCTAAAAAGTCTTAATAGTGGAACGAAACATCGGCACTCATGGAGGGATGCCAGAATCTGAAATCTCCTCCCCCCAAACCCATCATAACACACACACAATCCCCGCCCTTATCTACACGTCATAAATCACATTATCCAATTAGTTTTACATATGAGGTTTCACTTCCCATTCTGTACGCAGGCTTTTCCAATCTTCTCATGACATCCGGGTAGATTTCCTCCCCCCTCCCAAATGAAGCAATTAAAGTAACAGGCTGTCTCTTATAATGTCAGTGCAAAACATGTCAATGTTTGCAGCATTGACACATTTTTTACACAGCTGTTGAGTGTGGTGGCTCGCATTGTTAGGACGCTGGGTTGGAGGCTAGCATGCTTGCGTTTGAGACCTGAGTGCTGTTGCATAGTGGGGTGAGCTCCTATTCTTTGCTCCAGCTCCTTGGTGGGAACATGAAAGGAGCCCCCCTGGGCAACAGTGATGTCACCAGCTAACCTTTGAACCCAGAAGTGTCTTAAACTGTGCCTCTGACACAAACAGGACTTATGTAATAATGCCGCTTGGGGGGGGGCGAAAGCCCTAATAAGCAGGCATATACATAGAATGAAGGCTATTGCTAAGCGCATTTGATTTGTTGTTAGATTGTAAGCCGCCCTGAGTCTTCGGAGAACGGTGGGATATAAATGGGATTAAAATAAATAAATAAAATAAATAAATAACTGGTGCAACATCCTCATGGTCACATGATCAAAATTTCAGACACTGACTTGTATTTATGACTTGCAGTGTCCTGGGGTCACGTGATCCCCTTTTGTGACCTTCTGACAAGCAAAGCAAATGGGGAAGCTGGATTCACTTAACAACCATGTTACTCACTTAACTGCATTGATTCACTTAACAACTGCGGCATGAAAGGTTGTAAAATGGGGTAAAACTCACCTAACAACTGTCTTGTCTAGCAACAGAAAATCTGGGCTCAACTGTGGTTGTAAATTGAGGACTACCTGCAACTTACCTGGTCTTTTGCTCCTTAAGTAGCATTCAAAACATGTACAATCAACTTATGACTGCAGTTGAACTAAGTATTATGATTGTAAGTTGTGCTGGTTCTTAAGCAGGTCACTGGATGACCATGCCTGATTTTATTACCTTTTATGTGGCAGTCATTAAGAGACTGCTGAAATTGTTAAGCGAATCCTGTGGTCATTAAGAAAATGCTGCAGACGTTATGCAAACCTATTTTAACCAATGAGTAATTTTTGCTGAAAATCTGAACTAAACCACTTACAACAGTTCAAAGTTACAATGGCACTGGAAAAAGTGACTTATGACCATTTTTCATACTTACGACCTTTGCAGCATTGCCATGGTCACGTGATAAAAGTTCAGATGCTTGGCAACTGACTCATATTTATGATGGTGGCAGTGTCCTGGGGTCATGTGATCACTTTTTGTGACTTCCTTACAAACAAAGTCAAAGGGAAAGCGAGATTCACTTAACAGCCAGGTTACTAATTTAACAACTGTAGCGATTCATTTCACAACTGTGGCAAGAAAGGAAATAAAATTAGTCAAAATTCACTTAACAACTGTCTTGCTTAGCAGCAGAATTTTTTGGCTCAATTGTGGTCATAAGTCAAGGACTATTTGTACTATTATCCTTCCACTTTCCTATTACCTACTCTTATTGGTATCTTATTACTGGTTGGTTTGTTTCTTATACTTTGTTGGTTGTATCTTATACTTTATGATTTATCCCTTTGTTGTTTGTATGTACACTGAGAGACAAATTCCTTTTGTGTCCAATCACATTTGGCCAATAAAAAATATTCTATTCTATTCTATTCTATTCTATTCTATTCTATTCTATTCTATTCTATTCTATTCTATTCTATTCTATTCTATTCTATTCTATTCTATTCCATTTTTATCCTATCCGATCCGATCCTGTTTTACTCTACTCTACTCTTATTTTACTCTAAATTTTCTCATATTCTGTTCTGCTCTGCTCTGCTTTGTTCTGTTCTATCCGTTGTCCCATCGGTGTAGTAGCAACCAGAATAATGATTTCCTTAGCAAAGATTCTTAATCCAATCCTGAAATTTAATAGATATTGAACAAATACAGGTAATCCTCAACTTACAACCCCATTTCCTAAGCACCTATTCAAAGTTACAAAAGCCCTGATCAAAGTGACTTACAAACAGTCCTCGGACTTATGACCATTGCAACTTTTCCACCGTGGCCTTATCAAAATTCAGGTTCTTGTCAACCAGCAGGCATTTACGAAGGTTGCTGAATCCTTTGGTCCCATGACTGCCATTTCCCAAATGGTTTGCAACAAGCAAAGTAAATGGGGAGACCAGATTTGCTTAATGACAGCGTGATTCACTTAACAACCACAGTAATTTGCTTAAAAACCATGACAAAAATAGTCATAGAATTGGACACAACTCACTTAAGAACGTTGCATAGCAATGGAAATAGAACATAGAATAACAGAGTTGGAAGGGGCCTTGGAGGTCATCTAGTCTAACCCCCTGTTCAAGCAGGAGACCACTCCAGATGAATAGCTGTCCAATCTCTTCTTGAAAACGTCCAGTGATAGAGCAGACTCAACTTCCGGTGGCAAGTTATTCCATTGGCTGATTGCTTTCACTATTAGGAAATTTCTCCTCAGTTCTAGGTTAGTTCTCTCTATGGTCATAAGTTGAGGACTACTTGAATTTGCTTGTCTGGAATGGCAAAAGAGAAAGCCAGACCATTACCATTGGAAACTATATTCTAACTATAAGCATTGATTTCTATTTCACCCCCGTTCCAGCCTCTTTGGAGAAAATAAATCATTTATTTTCTCTTTCTCAAGAACGGTCCACCTCCCTCTTGTTGGAATATGTGTGAATCATAATAAAAATTAGATTGTAGACATCGTCTGCCTTCAACATGAATATATTCATCCCTGAGGAAATGGATTTATGGCTTTTTATTTTGCTGGCAAAACCAGGTGAGGGGGCTGGATGCTTAAAAATTAATTCCTTAGATTGAAAGAAAAGTCCTGTCACTTAGAAATGGGTTAAACAATTGCAACAATTGACATGATTCAATTTTTTAAAATGTCGCCATTATCATAATTTTATGCTTGTCTTGTGTGTGTGTTCTGCATGTCTCCGTTCCTGTATTGAAACAAGTTTTGATCTCCTCAAATTATATCTTTTCCACACCGGTTTCTTAATTCCAGATGATTTAGGAAATGTGAACCTTTTACAGTAAATCTAATATTCAAGAAAGGAGCTTCTCTGCGTTGCTCGCGATTATTCATGGCTGGAGAAAATGAAAATGGGTAGAAAAATGGATTCCATTGAAAGCTGTCTGCAGAATGGTAGAGTTCACGGGAGGGAGATCAAAAAAGGCAAAATGGCGTCATAGCATCACAAACAAAACGTAAGGAGAGAGCTGCTGCAGGCTCATTCTCCTTTAAAAGAAAGTGTACAGGTCATCCTTGGTTTACAACCATTCATTTCGTGACCGTTCAAAGTTAACAACAGCCCTGAAAATGTTTTTTTCTCACTTCTGATGGTTGCAACGTCTCCACGTGATCAAAATTCAGACGCTCGTCAGGTGACTCATATTTACGACAGTCACAGTGTCCCAGGGTCACGTGATCCCCTTTTGCGACCCTCTGACAAGCAAAATAAATGAATGGGTGAAGAATCTTGTGATTTGGGGTCTCATTATATTGTCATACAGATAGTCCTCAACTTATAACCATTCAGAGTTACGGTGGCACTGAGAAAAAGTGACATACAACCAGTCCTTGCACTTACAACCATCGTAGCATCCTCACAGTCACATGGTCAAAATTCGGGTGCTTGGAAACAGACATGTACTTATGACAGTTCCAACATTCTAGAGACACGTCATTGCCATTTGCAAGCTTCCGACAAGCAAAGTCAATGGGAAGCTGCATTCATTTAACGACAGTGTGATCCACTTAACAACCACGGTAAAAAGATCATAAAATAGGGCATGATTCATTTAACAACCACCTTGATCAGCAATGGAAATTCAGATCCCATTTGCGGTTGTAAGTCAAGGTGTATCTTTACATATTTGAGAAATTATCTCAATATGACAGCATGGTGCATTTTTTTGTGTTTCAGATTTTTGAAGTATTGGCTCAAGGCCTTTGCTCACATCCCTTTTTCCAAGTGCATATGTGATCAATGTCGCTTTGGCAGAAAATTATGATTTTTTGTCATATTTGCAGTCCCTTTGCAAAGCTTCCGAGTGAGGGCAGGACTGGTTTCCATATTTCAGATTTTTATTCTGTTTTAAGTCAGAGTTGTGTTATTTTGTTTGGAAGTTGGCTTAATGATTCTGTTGGTGTTTCTTTCCTCCCCTTAGGAAATGCATATCGAGAATGCATGGAAAACGGGACGTGGGCTTTCAAAGTGAATTACACACAGTGTGAACCGATTCTCGACGAAGAGGTACGTTGATCTGACATTGATTAGTTTTACTGGTGGAGATCAGAGGTGGTGTGCAGGCAGGCTCAAAGATGCCAAGATGGATCGAAGCCTTGCTCCTTTTGATCATATGATTGTGCCCACAATCTTCAATTTTCTTCTACACTTTCTAAGTAGGTGCATCTAGAAAGAGAGTCGAAATCTATAAGGGGTTAGTTGCAGCCTCACATTCAAAATCTTTTGCATGCACCAGACATAAGATAAGATAACCTTTATTGTATTTTTTTTTACTCTGAATGCACCGGCACACATTAAAAATGAAAATCTGTTGCCTGTTCTCAAAATAATATATGCTACCAAAATAATATATACTACCAAACCAGACAAAATAATATATGCTACCAAACCAGACAATAATGCAGAGGTCCCCAACCTTTCTGGGTTGGCGGCCCAGTGGAAAAGGGAGGGGCAGGCACCTTTATGCACACATACGCACACACGAAAATGTGGCTGCGTGCACATGCACGTGAATGGGGCTGTGAGCATATGCGCTCCGCAAATGGGGCTGCTAGCACCAGCTTCAGCTAGTGCTGGCATGTGGCTCATGGCTCGGCTAGCCCTGGCACACAGCTTGCAGCTCAGCTAGTGCCAGCAAGATGCTCGCGTCTCGGCTAGCACCGGCGAGAGACTTGTGGCTCAACTAGTGCCGGCGAGAGGCTCGCGGCTCAGCTAGCCCTAGCACAGGGAAACGTGAGGGCATCCAGATGTGCATTCACACTAGCTAGCCGCTCACACAGTCCAGTGGCCAAGAAGCCATGGCCCAGTAGTGGCCACAGCCCATAGGTTATTGCCTTTGCAATAATGCAATATGGCAGGATGCTCTCGATCGTCCCTCTGTGGAAAGTGGTCAGGGCAGGGGAAGGAAGATGTGCGTTTCTCATGCAAGTCAGGAAATACAGGGGCTGCTGTGCCCGCTTCATGTAAACAAGGATGTGCCTTTGATGAGGTGGCTGCACCAAGCATCTTACGCATGTTGACCACATCACCACCTAAATACACCAGCTAGGAAGGATGAAAAATAAATCGAACAATTACACAACGTGCCCCTTTTAAGAAGGCCAAAATATGTGATTAATATTTATATGTTACTGATATGTAACATATGTGTACACTTGAGAAGAAGAAACTAAATTTCATTTTTAATGTGTGCCGTTGTGCCCACGGGGGGGGAAAATGACAATAAATGTTATCTAATCTATCTAATGTAATCTAATCAAAAGAAAATGTGAACTTTCTCATTGGACTTCAAGAGTACAGATCCCACAGTTCTTAGAAAATACTAAGAGGTTGAGATTAGACTTTCCCTGAAAATAATCAACATTTTTACTTTGCACAGCCTGCTGGATCTTTAATGGATTTAATTGAATTAAATTAATCTTTAATTGATTTCTGTATCTTTAATTGGGCCACATTATGAAAAAGATGTTGAGGCTTTGGAAAAAGTGCAGAGAAGAGCAACTAAGATGATTAAAGGCCTGGAGACTAAAACATGTGAAGAACGGTTGCAGAATTTGGGTATAGCTTGTTGTTGTTGTTAGTTGCAAAGTCGTGTCCGACCCATCGCGACCCTATGGACAACGTTCCTCCAGGCCTTCCTGTCCTCTACCATCTTCTGGAGTCCATTTAAGCTCACGCCTACTGCTTCAGTGACTCCATCCAGCCACCTCGTTCTCTGTCGTCCCCTTCTTCTCTTGCCCTCAACCTTTCCCAGCATTAGGCTCTCCCAGCATTAGGCTCTTCTCCAGTGAGTCCTTCCTTCTCATTAGATGGCCAAAGTATTTGAGTTTTAGCTTCAGGATCTGGCCTTCTAAAGAGCAGTCAGGGTTGATCTCCTCTAGGACTGACCGGTTTGATCGCCTTGCAGTCCAAGGGACTCGCAGGAGTCTTCTCCAGCACCAGAGTTCAAAGGCCTCAATTCTTTGGCGCTCAGCCTTTCTTATGGTCCAACTTTCACTGCCATACATTGCAACTGGGAAGACCATAGCCTTGACTATACGCACTTTTGTTGGCAGGGTGATGTCTCTGCTTTTTAGTGTGCTGTCCTCCCCAATTCACTTTGTTTGCGACCTGCAAAAGGGGAATAAGGACACCACAACTGTCATAAATACGAGTCAGTTGCCAAACGTCTGAATTTTGATCACCGGACCAGGGGGATGCTTGCAGTGGCCATTAAGTGTGGGAAAATGGTCATGTCACTTTTTTCAGCACCGTTGTTAACTTTGAACAGCTACCAAATGAGCTCTAAGTCAAGGACTAGGCTGCTCATACTGTAAGTTAATAAAGGCAGGATAAAAATGTCATAATAATAAGTAAATAATTCAATCAAGGTTATTGCGTGAGCCGAAGCTGCATGCACCAAGAGGCTGTCTTGAAGATCTATCTGATAATGAGCAAATGTGGTCCCTGCAATTTCCAGGGCTTTGTGCGGTTTTTCAACCGCACCCGGGGTTGAACCTATTCTTAAACCTCTTTGATTGCATTGTGTTGCCAAACTTTGAGTGCATCCTTTTCAAAATCTCTCGTCCCTGCGGTGTTGAATGTCCTCTTCATCTAGACCAGACATGTCAAACACAAGGCCCGGGGGCCAGATCAAGCCCGCGAAGTGGTTTCATGTGGCCTACGAAGCCATCCTGGAAACAGTGAGGGAACGGCCCCCGCTGCCTTGACCCTGGCCCAGAGACCCTCCTCCTGCCAGAGACCCCCAGATCTGTCCCACTCCTGTCCAGGCCCCCATAGGCACCCTTGATGCAAACGATGTAGAGCTGGCCACACCCACCCAGTAGGCCATACGCACTCTGGCCACGCCCACCCAGTAGGCCACGCCCACCCTGGCCATACCCACCCGGCCCCCTGAGGGCAACCGCAATGCTGATGCGGCCCTCAGTGAAATTGAGTTTGACACCCCTGTTCTAGACAGTCCTTAAACTGGAAATGTTCCCAAAAGTTATCTCAGTTTGAAAGGTACTCACAAGTTCATTTGTTAGTTCTTTTGCCCTTTGGGTTTGCCAAAAGGGCTTGATAAATATCAGACATGGAATATTCCCTGAGTGTTTTAGAGTTCAGATGCATTTATAACCAAACATTTGTCAGAAATCTTATCTTTGATTAAAGCTCAGGGTTTTTTTTCTGTTTAGGATGACCTTTTACTGTGGTTTATTAGTTGTTAATCTTAAGAGTTGGCATACATTGCATAAGCTGACTTGTTACCAGAAAAACCTGTTATCTCTGAATTTTTAAAACCAGTATTTATTCCCATCCGTCTCCTGAATTTGTATAAATATAATTTAATGTCTAGAGACAGAAATAAAGCATTTCTGGATTATTTTGATGAGGGCATGCAAGGAATATTCTCTGTTAACATTCCAACATCCAGAGAAATGATATGCAAATAGATTGTTACTATTATTATCCAACTGCAGACATTCATTTTCCTGTGTAAATTGTGCTTTGTAGCTTATTAGGATCAAAAGCAGAAAGATGCTTGAAAGTGCACAGAGGCACAGATGCAGCTTCCGTCTGCTGCTGTTTTAAAATAGCCATGCCAAATTCAGTGATTGAATGGTTACTCTTGAGGAACAATTCTGGTTGGCTTGTCCAAAGGATCATTAAAGAAATCAACCCATGGATTCTCCCTTGAGGCACAAATGGCCAGGCTCAAATTATCCTTGGTGGAGCAGTGGGCTAATGCCTCCTTAAGTAACACCAGCTGCCTGCAATTAGTGCAGGTTCGAGTCCCACCAGGCTCAAGGTTGACTCAGCCTTCCATCCTTCCGAGGTAGGTAAAATGAGGACCCAGATTGTTGGGGGCAATTAAGCTGACTTTGTAATAATGCCGCTTGGGGTGTGTGTGTGAAAGCCCTAATAAGCAGGCATATCCATAGAATGAAGGCTACTGCTAAGCTTGTAAGCCACCCTGAATCTTCGGAGAAGGGCGGGATATAAATGGAATTAAAATAAATTAAAATTAAAATCCTACTTTGGACACATGACGTGAAGATCCAGCTCTCTGGCGAAGATCTCAAAGCTGGGGAAGGTAGAAGGAAAGAGAAGAAGATAACCAGCAGCAGAGTGGGTGGACCCAGTTAAGGTTGTGATGATGGTGGCACCCTTGGAAGTTCAGAAGAGCCAGTGGTCACTAAGAGTCACCAACTTGATGGCATCCAGTTCATTCAGTGTAAAGACTTAGCATGCTGAGGAAGACCACAATAGTGGAAAAGGGTCAAAGGAAAAAGAAGAAGAGACAATCAGCAGAAGGTGGATGGACTTACATTGGTTACAGTGGGGAAAGGAGGCAGCCATGGAACGTGTGAAGGATCAGTTGAGGAAAGATAATCCAGGAGAAGATTGGTCTATCAGATTATTAGTGTGGACACATCATGGATAGTGGCTCATCATAACCAAATAATAATAATAATAATAATAATAATAATAATAATAATAATAATAATAATAATAATAATAATAATAATAAGAAGAAGAAGAAGAAGAAGAAGAAGAAGAAGAAGAAGAAGAAGAAGAAGAAGAAGAAGAAGAAGAAGAAGAAGAAGAAGAAGAAGAAGCAGCTAGACATGACTAAGTTGCTAAACCACTGGGCATTGTGTAAAAAATACAACTTGCCTGTGTCTGAAAAGTCGTGGGAACATAGGGTGGAAAAAGTTGTTGCGAATGAGAGAGTGAAGATCTTGTGGGAATTTCAAATACAAACCAATCGCCATTTGGAACACAACACGCCAGTATCGCAGTCATAGAGAACCGAAGCGTACAGTTGATTGATATCGCTGTACCAGGAGATGCCAGAGTCGAAGAAAAAGAACTGGAAAAAATTACGAAATACCGCGACCTGGCCATCGAAACTGCGTGATTATGGATGAAACGTGTAACAGTGATACCCATTGTCATCGGGGCCCTGGGAACTATGTCCAAAAACTTTGCAAAACACATCAAGAAATTGCAGCTTCCTACAATAACTCCAGCAAAGCTACAAAAAACTGCGCTACTCGGAACATCTTACATTTTAAGGAGGTACCTGGTTGATACCTAGGATGCTGGCAGCAACCCGTGTCAACCATTAATGCCAGTCAGTTTGAGTGTTTAGTTGACTGAGTTTCATCTTTTATGAATAAAAGTTTTATAACAACAACAATAACAACAACAACAACAACAACAACAACAACAACAATAATAATAATAATAATAATAATAATAATAATAATAATAATAATAATAATAATAATGGACAAAGGCATACAAAGTCAAAATTGGGAAGACAGCAACAGACATTAAATGCCGCCGCTGCAAGAAGATTGCACAGACTGACCACAAGCAGCGGCATGACAAAGTAGCAACAATGGTGCATTGGAAGATCTGCAAGAAATATCATTTGTCTGTAAACAAAACTGGTGGGATCATAAAATAGAGAAAGTCATAGAAAATGATAAAAGTTAAACTGCTCTGGGACTTCAGAATTCAAACAGACAAGCACCTGCAACATAACACCCCGGACTTAACAATTGTCGATAAGAAAGTCAAAAAAGTCTAGATAGTGGATGTGGCAGTGGTTGGAGACATCAGAATAGATGAGAAAGAACTGGAGAAGATAACAAAATACAAAGACCTACAAATAGAAATAGAAAGACTGTGGCAAAGGCAAACAAGGGTAGTACCAATAGTAATAGGCGCCTTGGGTGCAATCCCAAAACAACTGGAGCACCACTTGAACACCATCATCGGCATTGACAAATTCGCCATTAGTCAGTTGCAAGAGGCAGCCTTACTAGGAACTGCTTCCATCCTGCGATGAGATCTGTAATACCATCCAACATCCACATCTGCCTATCCAAGGTCCTTGGTAAGGACTCGACAGGTAGACAAAAATGCCAAATCCAGTCTGAACATCTGGTTGACTGTGAAATGATCAATAATAATAATAACGAAGAAGAAGAAGAAGAAGGAGGAGGAGGAGGAGGAGGAGGAGGAGGAGGAGGAGGGATGGATTCAGTAATGGTGGTGGTGATGGGTGGGGATAGATCATTCTAGAGAAGATCCACCCATGTGGCTGCTGAGAATCATTACCAATCTGGTGGCACGTAATCATTCAGAGTGAAGACCTAACTTTCTGTATAAGTCCATAATGGTGGGAATGTTGGAAGGAAAGAGAAGAAGGTAAAACCAGGAACAAAATGGAACATGGTGATGAGACACTGTTGGAAGAGCTGAAAGACTCAGTTAGGTACAGATCATCTTGGAGAAGGTTTGCTTCCAAAACTCAGGAGCTGCAAATTCTAAAAAAGCTTTTGGTGTGAACACTGGCTCAGAAAGATGAAAATAAAAGTCCATTCAAACATGAAAATAAGTGAATGTAATAATCTGGTTCTCTCACTCAAGACACAAATGACTAAACTCAGATTATCCTGATTTGGATGCACGATGTGAAGAGCCAGCTGTCTGGACAGTGCCCTGATGCTGGGAAAGATGTAAGGAAAGCTAAGAAGAGAATGACCAGTGGCAAGATGGATGGTCTCAGATACAGTGGAAATGGGGACTCTCTCAGAAGAACTGAAAAACTCAGTTAGATTCTGATCATCATGGAGAAGCTCTGCCCGGGTGGTTGGCAAGGGTCAACGTTGACTTCATCGAATATAATTAGTCAACCAATGGAAAGAACCAGATTCCTTGAAAAATTCATTACAGGTAGTCCTCGACTTACAGCCACAATTGAGCCCAAAATTTCTCTTGCTAAGTGAGATGTCTTGCCCCATGTTATGACCTTTCTTGCCATAGCTGTTAAGTGAATCACTAAAGTTGTTAAGTAAGTAACATGGTTGTTAAGTGAATCTGGCTACCCCATTTGCTTTGCTTCTCTAAAGGTCACAAAAGGGGATCACATGTTCCCAGAACACTGCAGCTGTCATAAATATGAGTCAGTTGCCAAGGGTCTGACTTTTGACCATGGGGATTCTGCAATGGCCGTAAGTGTGAAAAACTGTCATAAGTCACTTTTTTCAGGAGTTGTAAGTTTGAACAGTCACTAAACAAACTGTTGTAAGTCAAGGACTACTTCTATGCTTGGAAATAATAGAAGGAAAGAGAAGAGGAGAATTAGAAGATGGTGGATGGACTTACTTACATGGTGATGGGCACATCTTAGGACCGTGGTGGTGAACCTATGGCACGCAGAACTCTCTCTGTGGGCACACACGCCGTTGCCCCAGTCCTAGGCCTTCAGCTGGGTTTTATAAAACCTTTTCGCTTTAGGCCTACACCGCTGTGTGCAAAAAAAAAAAAGGGGGGGGTTTCAATCAAACAATCGATTTCAACCACGCGGGGGAAAAATGATCTCGCAAAGTTGGAATTGATTGATTGAACTTTTTAGTCCCGCCCTGTCTGCCATTACCAGTGCAGCCACACCCACCCAATGGGCCACGCCCACCCAGCAACACCCAGCATACATAAGTGGGTTTTGGGTTGCAGTTTGGTCACTCAGTCTCTAAAACAGGGGTGTCAAACTCAATTTCATTGAGGGCCACATCAGCATTGTGGTTGCCCTCGGGGAGCTGGGTGGGTGTGGCCAGGGTGGGTGTGGCCTACTGGGTGGGCGTGGCTAGAGTGCGTATGGCCTACTGGGTGGGCATGGGCAGCTCTACATCATTCACGCCAAGGGGGGCCTGGGCAGGAGTGGGACAGATCTGAGGGTCTCTGGCAGAAGGAGATGGGACCAGGTCAAGTGCCAAGGCATGGTCCACCGGAGGAGCCTCACTGTTCCTCTCAGGCCATAGGGGGGCTGGACGGTGGCATGGAGGTCAAATGCCTAGCCCAGCCCTCAAGCACCCATGGCACTAAGCCCAGCATGAATCTGAAGAAAAGCACAATGCTGCCCAACCCCTAGCCTGCCCGAAGTAGGCAGGGTCATATGCTGGCCACTTCCAAGGCGATGGTGCATTTCTTCATTCCTCACAAAGGGTGATACCTCCCCAGTGCGCGCCCAGGGGGCAGTGCCGACACGGCACGGGCCAGTCCCTCACTGTTTCCAGACGGCCTTGTGGAGCTAAGACTGAATGTATTTCAGCATAATGGCCAACATGAAATTGTACATTGGCTCCTGGCCAGCCTGGGCTGGGGCCAAGACAGTTGGGGCCGTTCCCTTACTGTTTCCAGGATGGCTTCGTGGGCCACGTGAAACCACTTCGCAGGCCACATCCAGCCCCCGGGCCTTGTGTTTGACATGTCTGCTCTAAAAGGTTCGCCATCACTCTTTTAGGACCTGCGGAAGGACTAGATTGGAAACAGATCATTATAGAGAAATATCTTTGAGGTCTCTAAGAGTCAAAAACAATTTGATAGCACATCATCATCGTGACCTTGTACAGATAACCCTTGACTTAACAACCATTTGTCTAGCAACCAATCCATTCCAACAAATTGGACGTCCATGGAACTTTATCAAAAAAAACCTTTGAGCACTCAACTCAATCCAGCATAACCAACACAAACCCTACAAAGAATTTCACTGCCATACATCAAGAATATGTCAGAAACCAAACAGACTACTACAACCAACAAAAGTTTCTTCAAAACATTCCAGGCAACAACCCAAGAGGAAAAAGCAGGAGTCATTTACAACACACAGTGTAAGGACTGCAACCACCACTATGTAGGTCAGACAGGCAGAAGACTGGCAGAACGCCAATTGGCAATCAGAAGACATGATGAGAATTCTTTAATTTCACAACATATAGACCCTAGTTTCAATTGGGAAAATGTGACCATCTGTTCTGTACCAGCCTGCTACCGGCCCTGCAGAAAAGGCAGGGACAACCCCTTTACAAACGGCAAGAGGCTGGAATTAAGCCTGCCAAATTTATTAACATAAAACAGAGCAAAACAAGACACCAACCATGAAACAGGAGCTATGAAACAGGAACTATTCAAGCGGTTGCCTTCAGCAACCAGCCCTCCCACACATTCCCCTTAAATACAGTTCAGGGCGTGGCCTCTCTCTGCCTCCTTCCGAGGTGCCCCATTGCCTTCCTCTGTTTACTCCTGATTGACTGCCTCCTGCGTCAGGCGTCCTTGAACAGGGCCAGCTGTGGGTCATCTTCATCCACGCTGTCAGGCTCACACAGCTGGGTCTCCATCGTGACCAGGTGGGAGGGGCCTGGCTGAGGGCTCTCATCAGCAAGCTCTTCAACACCCCCCTCCTCCTCTGAGTCGTCCGACCCAACTGCCAAACCCACAGGCTGACCCTGAATCACAACACCATCCAAGACCAAGACAAGCCCAAATATGTCAGGGAATTTCTAGAACTCTGGCACTCTGACAGATCAGCCCTCAATAGACACATAGACATCAACAACATCTACAGACTATGCAAACGGGACTATCACCCAGCCCAAAAGAGAACAAAGACCCAAGCACCTTTGAAACTTCTTCAAAGGAAAATGAGAAACTCCAGTTGCCTCACGGAAACATCCTTGGTACATCTCTTCGCCAGCAATCAGCACCCAGATCAGCATAAATTAACTCCAAGGTTAACATCAGACCAACAATCAAGTAAACAATACCCCAATCAAGAAACTGCCAAAGAAGGCAATAGCCCAACTAAAACACCTCTAGGACCAGCCCCCCAAACACTGACCAGGGCAAGCCACAAGAATATAAACCGACAGCAAACAGCATTCCTTACCAACACAGGTGATATTCCCTAGTTGGGTCATGAAACATCTGCAAGAAAACAAGCAAGCTTAGCAAGCTCCAAGGACCCCACGTGTTTCCTCCTCCTCCTCCTCCTCCTCCCATTCTCCTTCACTGAAAATCTTCCTTCTAGCACTGATGATGTTCCCTAGCTGGGTCATGAAACGTCTGCAAGAAAACAACCAAGCTCCTCTCTGCAAACCCCATTCCCTTCTAGCTCTGATGATGTTCCCTAGTTGGGTCATGAAATGTCTGCAAGAAAACAACCAAGTTCAGGGAGCATTAAGGACCTCACACTCCTCCTCCTCCCATTCTTTCACTGAAAATCTTCCTTCCTTCTAGCACTGATGATGTTCCCTAGCTGGGTCATGAAACGTCTGCAAGAAAACAAGCCAGCTCAGAGAGCACCAAGGACCCCACGTGTTTCCTCCTCCTCCTCCTCCTCCTCCTCCTCCTCCTCCTCCTCCTCCTCCTCCTCCTCCTCCTCCTCCACCTCCACTGCAAATCTTCCTTCCTTCTAGCACTGATGAGATTCCCTAGCTGGGTCATGAAACGTCTGCAAGAAAACAAGCCAGCTCAGAGAGCACCAAGGACCCCACGTGTTTCCTCCTCCTCCTCCTCCTCCTCCTCCTCCTCCTCCTCCTCCTCCACTGCAAATCTTCCTTCCTTCTAGCACTGATGAGGTTACCTAGCTGGGTCATGAAATGTCTGCAAGAAAACAACCAAGCTCAGAGACCACCAAGGGCCCCTCAATTTCTTTTGCTATAAACCAGTGGTTTAGTTTGTAAAATTGTCGGTGACACGTTTAACAACTGCAGCACAATCCTAAGAAAAGACACACTTGGTGTGAGATGTGAAGACAATTGCTACGTGCTTGCCTCAAATATCCCGAAGTACCTTTTTGCCTTTGAACCTGAAATGTTAGTTACCCAGCTCTAATAAATATCCAGAAATGGGTAATAATTCATCAGCAGAACATCTGCATGTTGACTGGTTTTGAAGGCACCAGAGTCACCATTAAAACATGGGTGGCGGCAGGGGGGGGGGTCTTCCATGCAGATGGCTCCGTTCACAATATACATTAATTGACTGGAATCACATGTCCTGCTTAAATTGTTCATGGGCAGGATTAGCATCTGGTGCAGAGACTAAACCCCCAATCAGCAGTGGAACTGGAGGGCTGCTTTTAACCCCAAATGGCTTGGGGATTTTTTGGGGGTGGGTGGGTGGGGGTGTCAGCCTGCTCCTTTCCAGGTAGTTCAGAAGGTGGAAGAAAGAGAGATTCTGGACATAGAGACAAGTGCCTAGAGCAGCTCCACAAAAAACAGGCTTCTCTAGGCAATTATTGGAGATAAAGAGGTGGGTGTAACAGAATTAGTAATATGGGCGACTTGGTCTGCCTTGTCCCCTCTATAAGGGCTGCAACCTGCGGCCATAAAATAGATGTCCTTTGTTTTCATTCCAGAAGAAAATCTAGGAATACCTCAGAAGAAAAACTTTGGAATTGTCATGGAGGAGAAAGGATGGATACCAACCAATAGAGTGTCACTCAGGATCATAGCCAAGTGGGTTAGAATCTATGAAGAACGGTTGCAGGAATTGGGCCTGTCTGGTCTAGAGAAAAGGGACGCGGTGGCTCAGTGGGTTAGGATGCTGAGCTTGTCGATCAGAAGGTCGGCGGTTTGGTGGGTCGAATCCCGAGTGCCGCGTAGCAGAGTGAGCGTCTGTTACTTGTCCCAGCTTCTGCCAACCTAGCAGTTTGAAAGCACGTAAAAATGCAAGTAGAAAAATAGGGACCACTATGGTGGGAAGGTAACAGCGTTCCGTGCACCTTTGGCGTCTAGTCATGTCGGCCACATGACCACGGAGACGTCCTCGGACAAGCGCTGGCTCTTCGGCTTTGAAACGGAGATGAGCACCGGCCCCTAGAGTTGAAAACGACTAGCACGCATGTGCGGGGGAACCTTTACCTTTACCTTTTAGTCTAGAGAAAGAAGCATTAGGGGATGACATGATAGCAGTCTCCCAATAACTCAGGGGTTGCTACAGAGAACGGGGGGGGGGTCAACCTCCTCTCCAAAGCGCCTGAAGGCAGGACAAGAAGCAACAGATGGAAATTAAGGAGAGACGCAACCTAGAACTAAGGAGAAATTTCCTGACAGTTAAAACAATTGGATCAGTAGAACAACTTGCCTTCATAAGTTATGGATGTTCTATCAATGGAGGTTTTTAAGAAGAAATTGTCTGAAATGGTATAGAGTTTGCTGCTTGAGCAGAGGGCTGGACTAGAAGACATCCAAGGTCCCATCCAACTCTGTTATTCTGTTCTGTTACTTTATTTCATGGTATGTGTGAAAGACCTTGGAAAACTGGACAAAGAGACACAGCTGAGGGAATGGTCAGATAAGAGATAGCATAGCCCTGGGGTCCCCAGCCTCCAGTCCATGGGACAGTACCGGGCTGCGGCATGCCAGCAACCGGTCCACACAAACAAGCAAAGGCTCATCCGTGAGATGCAAGCAGCACACAAAATCACACACCCCTACTGTCCATGGAAAAACCTCTCTCCACGTAACCGGTCCCTGGTGCCCAAAAGGTTGGGGACCTCTGGCATAGCCCACGGCTCGGCAGTGGGAGGGGCAAGAAGCTTGGAAGACACCCTAGTTTCTTCAGTAGTAAGGGAGATTTGGGGATGGGGCAGAAGAGAATTATTCTTTCGGTCTTACAAGATCAATGTCAGCCCTACAAGGTAGACCCAGATCAGGGGTAGGCAACCTTGGCCAGCATGGCTCAGCTTGGAAACTCTCCCTTTCCCCTCAGCATGGCTGGCTAAGGAATTCTGGGAGTTGAAGTCCACAAGTCATAAAGTGGCCCAGGCCTAGGCCAAGAGTAGGCAACCCTGGCTCTTTTATAACTTGTGGACTTCAACTTACAGAATTCCTGAGCCAGCATGGCTCAGCATGGAAATCTCTCCATTTCTCCTCAGCATGGCTGGCTCAGGAATTATGGGAGTTGAAGTCCACGAGTCATAAAGCGGCCTAGGCCAGGAGTAGGCAACCTTGGCTCTTTTATGACTCGTGGACTTCAACTCCCAGAATTCCTGAGCCAGCATGGCTCAGCTTGGAAACCTCTCCATTTCTCCTCAGCATGGCTGGCTCAGGAATTCTGGGAGTTGAAGTCCACGAGTCATAAAAGAGCCAAGGTTGCGTGCCCCAGGTCCAGACAGATGATCTAGTTCTACTGTATTATAAAGCTACATTAATAGAATCTTGCAAGTCTGGAAGTACAGTTCCACCCCCCACCCCCTTTAGCCTCTCTGAGAAACCGGGGGGATCTTTTCTGCACCCCTTCCCCGCCCAGCTGGGGATTATGGTGACTCTTACCAGACTATTCCTCTGGCAGTGTCTCTTTGGCCAGATCTTTCTTGCCTATTGTTGCATCTTGATCTGCAGCACTATATTGACTTGTTCCATAAATATTACATTACATCTCTGTGGATGACCGCTGTTATCCTGTTTTATCTTATACTTAGTTTAATGTAACATAGATATCCGCGTTATCCCAAGGTACAGTCTTGCTGAGTGGGCTGCATTTGCACTACTAAATGATTCATAGCCTCAGGAACTTCAGAAACCGTTCAGGGGATCGAGCAACGACAGAAGGAGGAATATTAGGGAGTTCCAGTTAATGCTGGATGGGGAGTTGAAATCCATACATCTTAGCACTGTCAAGTTTGAAAAAGCATTCAGCTGGAATAGAGCTGGAAGGAGCCGTCAAGGTCTTCTAGTCCACCCTGCTGCTCGAGCAGGCGACCCTATGCAATTTTTATTTTATTTTATTTTATTTTTATTACATTTATATCCCGCCCTTCTCCGAAGACTCAGGGTGGCTTTACAAACTTAGCAGTAGCCTTCATTCTATGTATATGCCTGCTTGTTAGGGCTTTCACACACACACACACCCCAAGCGGCATTATTACAAAGTCAGCTTAATTGCCCCCCAACAATCTAGGTCCTCATTTTACCTACCTCGGAAGGATGGAAGGCTGAGTCAACCTTGAGCCTGGTGGGACTCGAACCTGCACTAATTGCAGGCAGCTGGTGTTACTTAAGGAGGCATTAGCCCACTGCTCCACCAAGGCAAGTGGCTGTCGAGTCTCTTCTTAAAAACTTCCAGTGTTGGAGCATTCACCGCTTCTGGAGGCAGGTTGTTCCACTGGTTAATTGTTCTAACTGTCAGGAAGTTTCTCCTTAGTTCCAGGTTGCTTCTCTCCTTGATTAGTTTCCATCCATTATTCCTTGTCCTGCCTTCAGGGGCTTTGGAGAAGCGGGTGACGACCCCACCTCCTATTCTTTGTGGCAGCCCCTCAAATATTGGAAGACTACTCTCATGTCTCCATTCGAAGTTACAACAGCACTGAAAAAAGGGAAGTATGACCATTTTTCACACTTAACAACTGTTGCAGCATCCTCATGGTCACATAACCAAACTTCAGATGCTTGGCAGCGGACTCATACTTGTGACGGTTGCAGTGTCCCCTTTTGCAACCTTGTGACAAGCAAAGTCAATGGGGAAGCCGGATTCACTTAAGAGCCACGTTACTACTGTGGTGATTCACTTAGCAACTGTACCAAGAGAGGTCATAAAATGGGTCAAAACGTACTTAACAGCTGTCTCACTTGGCAATAGAAGTTTTGGGCTGCAATGTGGTTGTAGGTCCAGGAATACTTGTGTAAAGTTCAGGGCCAGGGAGAGAAATTCTGAAGAGAAATTGTTTTGCTGACAGACTGGAATAACTAGGTTAAAATAGCAATCAATCAATCAGGATAGAGCTGAATAGGACATTGAAGGTTTTCTAGTCAATCCCCTATTCAAGCAGGAGACCTTATACCAGACTGATAGACAGATGGAATGGTAGATGGAATGGTAGATAGATGGATAGATAGATAGATAGATAGATAGATAGATAGATAGATAGATAGATAGATAGATAGATAGATGAGATGTAAGTAGATAGAGATGTAAGTAGAGATAAGAGAGAAATATGTAAGTAGATAGAGATAATAGATAAGAGAGAGATGTAAATAGATCAATAAGAGATGTGAGAGAGATAATAGATAGATAAGAGAGAGAGAAAGATGTAAGAGAGAAATGTAAGTAGATAGAGATAATAGATAGAAGAGAGAGATGTAAGTAGAGAGTGATGTAAGTAGATAGAGATAATAGATGAGAAAGATGTAAGAGAGATGTAAATAGAGATAGATAAGAGAGATGTAAGTAGAGAGGTGTAAGTAGATAGAGATAAGAGATAAGAGATGTAAATAGATAAATAGATGTGAGAGAGATGATAGATAAGAGAGAAAGATGTAAGTAGAGAGAGATGTAAGTAGATAGAGATAATAGATAGAAGAGAGAGATGTAAGTAGAGAGAGAGTGATGTAAGTAGATAGAGATAATAGATAAGAGAAAGATGTAAGAGAGATGTAAATAGATAGAGATAGATAAGAGAGATGTAAGCAGAGAGCTGTGTGCTTAGCCCCTACCTGTACTCTGTATACACTTATGATTGTGTATCATGTGACCCATTCACTGCGATAATCAAGTTCGCAGATGATACAACTGTGGTGGGTCTTATTACAGGTGGGGATGAGACAGCATATAGGGCGGAGGTACAAAAACTATCCATATGGTGTAGTAACAACAACTTGCACCTAAACATTGGCAAGACGAAAGAGATGGTGTTAGACTTCCGGAGAAAAAAGGAGGAACCTGCCCCACTTTACATCGGGGAGGACTGTGTGGAGAGAGTTTCCTCCTTTAAATTTCTGGGAGTCTACCTCTGTGAAGATCTGACCTGGAAAGTTAACACAACCCAGGTGGCTAGAAAGGCCCAACAGAGGCTTCACTTTCTTAGGGTCTTGTGGAAGAACAGGGTAGAACAACGGCTAATGACCCTCTTTTACCGGTCTACTACAGAGAGCGTCCTCTCGTATGGTATTGTGGTTTGGTATGCTGGTCTGACAGCCGCGGATAGGAAAGCATTACAGAGGGTGGTGAGCACAGCACAAGACATTGTGGGCTGTTCCCTGACACCACTGGATGACCTCGCCAGGGCTCATTGCCTTGGAAGAGTGAGGAAGATTCTCAGGGATGACTCACACCCTGGACGGTATCTCTTTACTCTCCTACCATCCGGTAGGAGATATAGGAATATAGCCAGCCGTACCAACAGGCTGAAAAATAGCTTTTATCCGTGGGCTGTTAGGCTTTTAAATGGGACATAATCTCTGTGAACTTATGCAGAATTGACTTGGGAGGCCAATGTGTGTTGTAGTTGGTCCACATGGTGTGGTAGGATGGAGGGTTTGTTGTCACTGTGTGTTGGGGGGAGAGAGCACGGGGGGAGGCTCAGTTAATCTCAATGTACACATGTTGTACTTTGACAATAAAGGTTTATTATTATGTAATTAGAGAGAGATAATATATAGAGAGAAAGATGTAAGTAGAGAGAGAGAGACAGACAGACAGACAGGAGAGAGATGTAAGTAGAGAGAATGTAAGTAGATAGATAAGAGAGAAAGATTAGATAGATAGATAGATAGATAGATAGATAGATAGATAGATAGATAGATAGATAGATAGATAGATGAGATGTAAGGAGATAATAGATAAGAGAGAAAGATGTAAGTAGAGAGAGAGATGTAAGTAGATAGAGATAATAGATAGAAGAGAGAGATGTAAGTAGAGATAAGAAAGATGTAAGAGAGAGATGTAAATAGATAAGAGATGTAAGTAGAGATAATAGATAAGAGAGAGAAAGATGTAAGAGAGATGTAAATAGATAGAGATAGATAAGAGAGATGTAAGTAGAGAGAGAATAGAAAGATGTAAGCAGAGAGAGATGTAGATGATAGATAGATAGATAGATAGATAGATAGATAGATAGATAGATAGATAGATAGATAGATAGATAGATAGGAGAGATGTAAGTAGAGAGAGAGATGTAAGTAGATAGTAGAGAGAAAGAGATAGATAGATAGATAGATAGATAGATAGATAGATAGATAGATAATAGGGAGGCAGATAGACAGATAGATGGATAATATATAGATAAGCATACATACACACAAACACACACACACCCTATACCACAGGTCTGCAACCCGCGGCTCTGGAGCTGCATGCGGCTCTTTCAGCCGTCTCCTGCGGCTCCCAGTCCTCTGCCATGTGCAGTCCCAAAAAAAAAGTGGGACTAAAAAAGTTCAACCAATCAATTCAAATATGCAGGGTAGGTGCATATCTCGCCTTGGCTCCACTCTTCAGTCAAACCCTGTTCTGCGCATGTGCGCATGTACACACATGCGCACACATTTTTTGCGGCTCCCAGTTTTTCCTTTTGTGAGGGAACCGGTTCCGAGTGGCTCTTTCACTGTTTCAGGTTGCTGACCCCTGCCCTATACCTATAACCTCAGTGGATAAGTTGTAGTTAGATATTAAAGAGCCAGCAGACCCTTGCCATGTGCTACATTCATACACCACATTCGTCTTGGATTATTTTAATCTTAGCCAATTTTTTTGAATGTGTTCTCCCAGTCCCCACCATTTTGTTCATGGAGGTAGTCCTTGACTTACAACTGCAATTGCAACACGAATTTCCATTGCTAAGCAAGATGGTTGTTAAGTGACGATGATCTTTTCCCCCCCACAGTTGTTAGCACTAGCAATAGCACTTAGATTAATATACCATTTCACAATGCTTTACAGCCCTCTCTAAGCAGTTTACACACAGTGTATTGCCCCCAACAATCTGGGTCCTCATTTTACTGACCTCGGAAGGCTGAGTCAACCTTGAGCCCCATCAGGATCGAACTCCTGGCTTGTGGGCAGAGCCAGCCTGCAATGTTGCATTCTAACCACTGCGTCACCAAGGCTCTTAAGTTATTTATTAAGCCAATAACTTGAGTGTATCATGCAGTTATTAAATGAATCACGCAGTTGTTAAGTGAATTCAGCTTCCTCCATTGTTGGAAACCAGTTGGCAGGGTTACAAATGGTGATCATATGATCTTGTCATGCTGTAACTTTCATAAAAACATGCTGGTTTCCAGGCACCCAAATTTTGATCACATTGATTTGTGGGGACATCGCTCATTTTTAGTGCCGTTGTAGCTTCGTACAGTTGCTAAATGAACAATTGTAATTCAAGGGCTTACCTGGATATGATTTGAATCCAGAAACTGATTTAACTCAATGCATGAATTGTATACTGCGTGGGTAGAGACTGGTTCTTCTGAGTTAAAACAATTTGACAAATGGCAGGAAATACATTTTTCCCCTGTTCATTTCAGAAGCCCGTGTTTTGCAAAATAAGAAGTATCTCCCAAGGGTCAGGCAGTTCTGGTGGGAAATGGCTAGATAGGTGTTTCTCAACCTTGGCAACTTGCGTGGACTTCAACTCCTAGAATTCTCCAGTAGCAAGCTGGGCTGGATTCCATAAGCAAATTGGCTGGGGAATTCTGGGAGTTGAAGTCCAGATGGCTTAAAATTGCCAAGGTTCAGAAACACTGGTGTAGTCCAAGGGTTAGTTCCAGGATCTCCTTTTATTGGAAATGCATCCTGCCCTCAGAAAGAGACGTTCTTCCTGGTTAACCAGGTCATGGATCTCTCTTTGCTATGTTCAGACTAATTCACCAAGAAAACAGCCTCAAAACAAGAACAGACGAGAAAGAAGTCAATTTTGAGATGTGAGGAAGTCAAAATAACAGAATAATGGAAGGTTGGTTGGAGGCCTTCTAGTCCAACCCTCTGCTCAAGTAGGAAGCCTTACCATTTCAGGCAAACAGCTGTCCAATCTCTTCTTGAAAACCTCCAGTGTTGGAGCACCCACAGCTTCTGGAAGCAAGTCACAATTTTCCCCCCCCAAACCAGGGTTGCAACAGAGCCAGATTCCTCCTTAAATATCTGGAGGTTTTGACCCACTTGAATATATCTGGCCCTGATCAGCTCTGGCTTCCTTTAGTAAGTTACCCCGAGTAGCCATTCCATTGTCACTTGCCTCTTGGCCGAGCTGAGGATTCCTGCGTCTCTTCATTTCATGGCTTCCACCATTCAATAAATGACACTCTGAAGGGTCAAGGAGATAAAGCTCCTGGTCTAGGTTAGGATTCTCTTATTCCTTGTTGGATCCTGGCTGTATACAGAAGCCTGGTGGACAAAGTGTGATTGTTGGTGGTACATCTCCTGGTCTTCTTGTTCTACATGTGAAGGGGCTTCTTCAGACCAAGCAGGATCAAGTTCTTAATTTCCAGGTTCTTCTTGATCCAAGCCATCAACGGTCTCCATCTGTCCACCTCACACACTTAGACCACCCTCCTCATGAGCTCCACTGTTCTTCTCAGCCCCTAGTTCTGCCCACCTCATGTCCCCAGTAAGAATAACTGTTGTTGACCAACTCATCTCCGGTCTTTTGGTTTTATGAGAGGTCCCATCTTCCTCTTTCTTTCCTGCCTCACAGACCAAGCCTGCTCTCCATTACAAGGTGGCCATGATCATCAACTACTTGGGGCACTGCATCTCCATTGGGGCTCTTATCGTGGCTTTCTTATTGTTCCTCTGCTTGCGGTGAGTTACCCCTTTTTCATCAAGAGAGTCCCAGCTTTGCCAAGGGCTTGGCTGAGCAGGAGTCACAGGGGGAGGGGTGATGGGAAACAGCAAAAATGAAATGAGGGTTGCAGATAGCAGTGGACGGATGTTCCTCTCCCCAGAGATATGGAGGGATAGAAGGATGGAGGCAGGGGTAGAGTGGGATGGATGGATGGATAGAGAGAGGGAGGGAGGGAAGGAGAGAGGGATGGGCAGAGAGTGGGATAGATGGAGGGAGGGATGGGCAGTGAGTGAGATGGATGAATGGATGGATGGATGGATGGATGGATGGATGGATGGATGGATGGTTGGATGGATGGATGGTTGGATGGGATGGATGGATGGATGGATGGATGGATGGTTGGATGGATGGTTGGATGGATGGTTGGATGGATGGGATGGGTGGGATGGATGGTTGGTTGGATTGGATGGATGGATGGGATGGATGGATGGATGGATGGATGGTTGGTTGGTTGGATGGGATGGATGGTTGGATGGGATGGATGGATGGATGGGATGGATCGATGGATGGATGGTTGGATGGGATGGATGGAGGGATGGATGGATGGTTGGATGGGATGGATGGAGGGAGGGAGGGAGAGAGGGATGGGCAGTGAGTGGGATGTATGTATGGATAGAGGGAGGGAGGGATACACAGAGGGGTGGATAGAGCGAAGGAGGGAGGGATGGGCAGACAGAGGGATGGATAGATGGATCGAGGATGGATGGATAGACAGAGAGAGGGATGGATAGATGGACAGATAGATAGCTGGCTTTTGCAAAGCATCAATGGATTGGATCCTCCTGCGGACAGTTGGGTGGAGAGGCTGGATCACGCCTGTTGGTGGGTTTTGGTGTGCATGGATTGAAAATGGATTTTAACTGAAAATGAAAAAATATTTTTAGATCCAAGTGTACTTTACATTATTTTGTAAATTATATTTTTATTTTCACGCACCCTTCAGAGTCACTGCTTTATGTGATCAACAGCTTTATCAATAGTTTAAATAAATCAAATAAATAAGCATTTATCCTCAGATTAATCCGCAACTGTAGAGCTGCAATAAGAGTCAGTTGGGTCTAGTGATTAATGAACCAGGCTAGAAACACGGAGTACTAGACCTGTTTTAGGCATGAAAGCCAACTGAATGACTTTCGGCCAGTCGCCAGGAGATAGTGGGTTTTAGTCCCGCCTTAGGCATGACAGGCGGCTGAGTAACTTTTGGCCAGTCACCAAGAGATAGTGAATTCTAATCCCACCTTTGGCATGAAAGTCGTATGGGTGACTTTGGTCCAATCATCCGGTGACTGTGAGTTCAGTCCCGCCTTAGGCATGAAAGACAACTGGGTGACTTTGGGCCAGTCCCTCTCTCTCAGCCAAGCCCACCTCACAGGATTGTTGTTGTGCAGAAAATAGGAAGATGAAGACGTATTAGAGATATTTGAAATTAGCTTCCATGCCCAAGGCAGATCTAGAACTCACTGCCTCCTGGTGATTGGCCCACAGTCATTCAGCTGGCTTTCGTGCCTAAAATGGGATTAGAACTCACAGTCTTCTACTTTCTAACTTTGTGCCTTAACCACTGGAGCAATCTTCCTTCCTTTCCTTCCTTCCTTCCTTCCTTCCTTCCTTCCTTCCTTCCTTCCTTCCTTCCTTCCTTCCTTCCTTCCTTCCTTAAGGAACCCCCGTGCCAGATAAAAATACTATTTTAGGGACTGGGGGAATGAGAACTTGACCATCCAAGAAGATCTTCCAAAGAAAGCATTACTGAAGTGAGCAATAACAGAAGCAACTGTTTACCTCTCCTCTTGCTGAAAACCACAAAAATAGAACAACAACCTTATAGTGGAGGCCACCATAGCTTTGACTCAGTTGCCCTTCTCAGGGAGAGGAAGTCGTTGACCTCTTGACATTTTTCACCTTCTATTTTGATTGCTGAGATATTTTTAAAGACTAAAACAATGTATGATTTCCCCCCCCCCTGTTTTTGTGGCTAAAACTGATTTGAGATGCTGGTTTTCCCCCCCCCCTCACCTTTGGCTACCTAAAAACTAGCTGGTGAATTTGGAGTGAGCCAGTTAAACATATATCTGTCCTTTAAAATCACATTTTTCTCTGTGTGTGGGCAGATCAACCATGCAATCAAGCAATTTTGTGCAGCCAAGGCATTTAAAAAAACCCAAGAATTATAGTAATATCTTGAGTCTGTTTGGAAAGGTTTATTTTTGAAAAGAAAAAAAATGAGAAGAAGAATTTGAGCCCGACTTGCTATTTTTGCTACTGAGTTTGCCTGGCGTGGAGTGACCCAAATCAAAATGGGATATTAAGAGATCGTGTTGACCGCAGCTAAACAATTGTCAGCCCTGAATGAATAAAAGCAAAATTCGTTAATGGACATGTCCCTCATTAATGTTAACGTTGAATCAGAAATGTGCTGGGCTGCTTAATGTGAAAAGGAGCAGAATCCAATCACATCATTAACAACATGTTTAAAGCAGAATCTTCTTTTTAGAGGCTAAAAAATATTTGAAGAGCAAAGAAAAATATTTCTCCGGCAAGATCACTCAGCTGAAGTTTCCATATCCTAAACAGCTAAAGCAGAATAAATTTAATTTAATTTAATTTAATTTAATAATATTTCTATACCGCCCTTCTCCCTGAGGACTCAGGGCGGTTCACAGGGCAGAGTAAAATACTAAATACAAACATTAAAAAGAGATTAAATGATTGCCCAAGTTAAAACAATTGGTATACAATTATAAAACCCCAAGATAAAATTAAGAAACCAAAAAATAAAAAACCCCACCAATCCCCATCAGGCTAGGCCGGCTTGTACAAACAAAAACGTCTTGAGATCGCGACGAAAGGAGCGAAGATCGGGCGCCATCCGGAGCTCTACCGGTAGCTGATTCCACAGCTCCGGAGCGCCCGAATAAAAACCAAGAATGAAATGCTGGGAAGAATTGTGGGGTTATTTTCTGATTTTTTAAAAAAATATTTTTATCCTTCGTTTATTGCTTTAATAAATAGCTCAAAACAGTGAATATTCCTAATACTTGTTTCTCCTCCTATTTTCACTACAACACTGGAAGGAAGATAGGTTGGGCTGGTCCAATGAGAGAGAAGAGAGAGAATGAGAGCCTCAGTTTGCATTCATGTCTAAAGCAGGACTAGAACTCACCGTCTCCTGGTGATAGGCCCAAAGTCACACCCAGCTGGCTTTCATGCCTAAAGCAGGACTAGAACTTACCGTCTCCTGGTGATAGGCCCAAAGTCACACCCAGCTGGCTTTCATGCCTAAAGCAGGACTAGAACTTACCGTCTCCTGGTGATAGGCCCAAAGTCACACCCAGCTGGCTTTCATGCCTAAGGCGGGACTAGAACTCACCGTCTCCTGGTGATTGGCCCAAAGTCATACCCAGCTGGCTTGCATGTCTAAAGCAGGACTAGAACTTACCGTCTCCTGGTGATAGGCCCAAAGTCACACCCAGCTGGCTTTCATGCCTAAGGCGAGACTAGAACTCACCATCTCCTGGTGATTGGCCCAAAGTCATATCCAGCTGGCTTGCATGTCTAAAGCAGGACTAGAACTTACCGTCTCCTGGTGATAGGCCCAAAGTCACACCCAGCTGGCTTTCATGCCTAAGGCGGGACTAGAACTCCCTGTCTCCTGGTGATTGGCCCAAAGTCATACCCAGCTGGCTTGCATGTCTAAAGCAGGACTAGAACTTACCGTCTCCTGGTGATAGGCCCAAAGTCACACCCAGCTGGCTTTCATGCCTAAGGCGGGACTAGAACTCATCATCTCCTGGTGATTGGCCCAAAGTCATACCCAGCTGGCTTGCATGTCTAAAGCAGGACTATAACTTACCGTCTCCTGGTGATAGGCCCAAAGTCATACCCAGCTGGCTTGCATGTCTAAAGCAGGACTAGACCTTACCGTCTCCTGGTGATAGGCCCAAAGTCACACCCAGCTGGCTTTCATGCCTAAGGCGAGACTAGAACTCACCGTCTCCTGGTAATTGGCCCAAAGTCATACCCAGCTGGCTTGCATGTCTAAAGCAGGACTAGAACTTACCGTCTCCTGGTGATAGGCCCAAAGTCACACCCAGCTGGCTTTCATGCCTAAGGCGGGACTAGAACTCACCGTCTCCTGGTGATTGGCCCAAAGTCATACCCAGCTGGCTTGCATGTCTAAAGCAGGACTATAACTTACCGTCTCCTGGTGATAGGCCCAAAGTCACACCCAGCTGGCTTTCATGCCTAAGGCGAGACTAGAACTCACCGTCTCCTGGTGATTGGCCCAAAGTCATACCCAGCTGGCTTGCATGTCTAAAGCAGGACTAGAACTTACCATCTCCTGGTGATAGGCCCAAAGTCACACCCAGCTGTTTTTCATGCCTAAGGCAGGACTAGAACACATCATCTCCTGGTGATTGGCCCAAAGTCACCCAGCTGACTTTCATGCTTAACGCAGGATTAGAATTCACAGTCTCCTGATTTCTAGCTTGGTACCTTCACCACTAGACCAAACAGTTTCCTGGTTTATAAATGAGATTTTTTTTGTAATCACGTCTTCTCTCCAATTTAGTGGGGGGTAAAGTTAGTAAAATGCCTCTTCTTCTTAAATGCACCATTCATTTTCTAGCTTGGCAATTTCATTTTTCCACTCTTTTTAAAAAAACTAGGTGTACATTTTGAAAATCAAAACCTGACCGTTTTCTTTATGTCCTGAGTTGTTCTGGAGTTGATATGCTTGTATCAGTAATGGGCTTTTAGTTCATCAATAATTCTTCATAGAATTACTGGCATCATGTGTGCATCAAGCTTGTAAGCTTAAAAGCAGATGCTTCACAATTGCAAGATCAATGAATATTTATCAGGTAGGGAATAATAACTAAATAAGCATCAACACTGCCAACCCTTCAGAGGTGTTTTGTATCAAAGATGCATAATTTTTCTCATCCAACAGCAAAGTTTAGCCCTTGGACTGTTAAGAAATTTAACATCTCTTGCAAACAAGAAAAAAAAACCTTTATTTTAAATTGTGCATTTAGCACTTTTTTTTATTTTGCCGCACTTTGTTCCTTACAGCGTTCTGTGATCCAATATTGTGCTGTAGGTACATTTTAAATAAATAAGGCAATGCGAACAAAGGAAATTGCAGAAAACAATGTAGGAGGAAATTCAGCAGCCAAGAGGTAGAGTTATTAACCATGATTAAGAAGAGTGGGGGAACAAATGATTCATAGTTCTTAATGAGATCTAGCCACTTAACCAAAGTCTTGAGGCATACAAACAGGAAGAAGGTCAAAACATCTAAATTTGAGGTCAGGCAAAAGTCAGTTTTAATGGAGCTTCATCTCAGTGCATTCAAGGCAAAGTCAGTTTGCCATTGTTTAGAATAAATGAAATAGACCTCAGCTTACAACCGTTTATTACAACAAAGAAAAACTAGTCCTCGTACTTATAACCGCATCCACAGCACCACCACAGACCACATAATCAAAATTTGAATATTTGACAACTGGCTTGTATTTAGAACATGTTGAAACGTATTGGCATCATAAGATTGCCATTTGTTTGCTTCCAACAAGCTAAGACAATGGGGGAGAACAGATTCACTTAATGACTGAATGGTCCACTTAACAACTGCAGTGATTCACTTAACAACCATGGCAGAAAAAGGTAAAATCAGGAGTGACTTATTAACAACCACCTTACTTAGCAATGGAAATTTTGCTCTCACTTATGGCCATAAGTTGAGGACTGCCTGTTTTTTGAGTGAGAAGATGTAAGTACCATATGTGTGTCTCACTGTTTTCTGTGACCCATTGCAAATAAGAAAAGACAAATAGTTCTCATCTTACAACAGTTCATTTAGTGACCATTTGAAGTTACAACGATATTGAAATAATTAACTTACAACTGTTGCAGCATCCCCAATGGTCACGTCATCAAAATTCAGATGCTTGGCAACTGACTCATATTTATGACGGTCGCAGTGTCCTAGGATTATATGATCCCCTTTTGCGATCTACTGACAAGCAAAGTCAATGGGGGAAGCCAGATTCGCTTAACAACCGTTTTACTAAGTTAAGAACTGTAGGGATTCACTTAATATCTGTGGCAAGAAAGGTCGTAAAACAGGGGGGAAATTCACTTAAGAGATGTCTCATTTAGCAACAGAAATGTTGGGCTCAATTGTGGTCATAAAGGGACTACCTGCATGTTTTAGGAAGGATTTTGAAAATGTATGAGTTTGTTTTTAATCGGTGCCTAAATACCGACTGAATGGAATGATGGATAACACTAGATTGCATGAACACTAGAATTTCACTTAGCTGCAAGTTCATTTTTGTTGCCAGTGTCCATCTTTTTAATTGCTGTGGCTCACATTTGTGAGAAGGCTCAGCGTTCTCCATCGTAAGGCCTTTGTCTGCCAAAAATAGGAACAAAAAAATAATTAATAGGCTTCTTGGCTGCAAAACAATTAGAGCACCATTTGATCATCAAGATCGCTAACAAATTCACCATCAGTCAATTGCAAAAGCCAGCCTGGTGGGCAGTTCATGACTTACAACCCTTCATTTGCAACCCGGGATGCCTTACGTACGGTCACTCACGCCCTTGTGACCTCTCGTCTGGACTACTGCAATGCTCTCTACATGGGGTTACCCTTGAAGACCACTCGGAGGCTCCAGCTGGTACAGAATGCAGCCGCGAGAGTTGTATTGGGAGTTTCCCGACACTCCCATGTTACACCTCTGCTCCGCGAGCTGCATTGGCTTCCAGTTGTCTTCCGGGTGAGATTCAAGGTGTTGGTAATGACCTACAAAGCCCTACATGGCATGGGTCCGGAATACCTTGGGGAGCACTTGCGGCCGGCATCAACTTCCCTCCGCCCAGTACGCTCCCACAGAGAGGGCCTTCTCAGGGTGCCACCGGTCAAAGAATGTCGACTGGTGGCCCCCAGGGGCAGGGCCTTCTCTGTGGGCGCACCGGACTTATGGAACCATCTTCCGGTCGAGCTCCGGATGGCGCCTGACCTCCGCTCCTTCCGGCGCGATCTCAAAACCTACCTTTTCAAACAAGCTGGCCTGGCCTGATGGGATGGGGTTGGGCTTTATTAACCTGTTTTAATCTATTTTAATGTGTGTTAACTTATTCATGGGCATTTGTTTAATCGTTTTTTTAATTTTTGTATCTTGTTTTTTAATATGTATTGCCCTGTTCACCGCCCTGAGTCCTTCGGGAGAAGGGCGGTATACTAATAAAATTAATTTTAAAAAAAAAAAATTAGGGATTGTTTGAAGTTACAATGGCACTGAAAGAAGTGACTTATGACCGTTTTTCACACTTATGACCGTTGCACCATCCCCATGGTCACATAATCAAAATTTGGACACTTGGCAACTGACTCATATTTATGACAGTTGCAATGCCCTGGGGTCATGTGATTTCCTTTTTCTGACCTGACAAGCAAAGTCAATGGGGAAGCCAGATTCACTTAACAACCAGGTTTACTAACTTAACAACTGTGTCATGGTTCCAGCAGATGAAACTCTTTAAAAGAACTTTGAGGCATTGTTTACCTTAAAGAATCTTTTATTCGAGAAGCATAATATTGGCACTTACATAAAAAAAACATTTGCAAATCATTGGGCCTATGTATAGCAGGAGACATAAATGTCTATTTGCTATGAGCATTTTTTTTTAATCCCATTTATATACCGCCCTTCTCCGAAGACTCAGGGTGGCTTACAATCTAAGAAGCACAAATCAATGTGCTTAGCAATAGCCTTCATTCTATGTATATGCCTGCTTATTAGGGCTTTCGCCCCCCCCCCCCAAGCGGCATTATTACAAAGTCAGCTTATTGCCCCCCAACAATCTGGGTCCTCATTTTACCCACCTCGGAAGGATGGAAGGCTGAGTCAACCTTGAGCCTGGTGGGACTCGAACCTGCACTAATTGCAGGCAGCTGGTGTTACTTAAGGAGGCATTAGCCCACTGCTCCACCAAGGCTCTTTTTTTACCTTCTTCCATGTAAAATTAAAGTAGTTCTGTATAAAAATAACACTCTGAATGTCTTTTCACAATGGCCAAGTACAACTGTATTCAGATATTATCTAAATAAGAAAATAAAATAACTAATAAAATAATAATAAAATAATAAAAATAAAATAACTAATAAAATAAAATAACTAAGAAAATAAAAACCTCTGTTCTTCACATGAGAACTGATTTCTTAATCTTCAGCCACAGGCATGGGCATTCATTTTGTGGTACTCGTTACTCATTCCTGTTCAATAAGGCAGCCTATCCAGCTCGTCCCTTATGAATCTCAAACTTCAGGTGCAATGTGTTGCGTGTTAATTTACATTCTTATTCTGATTTCAAACATATTTTCACCTCTTAGTTTGTAGACCTGATCCAACTTCATTTTCATACGTATGTTTATCTTTTTCCAGTTGTTCTTTTTCTTTCATGTTCTGCAAACTGTGCTTCAACTTCAGCTGGATCAACATAGGTGTAAAAATAGGCCATAATAGCAAAAAATATAGTAACTGCAAACAACAAAGCTGCAAAGAGAATATATTCTGCCCACAGTTCACCAAATTTTGAAGCACCAGCTATAATAAGAACAGTGATATTGCCAAAGGCCACAGTCTATAGCCAGCCAGCTTGCAGCACAGACTTCATGCTGGTAGGTGCCTGTGAATATGAAAATTCGAGTCCAGTCCCTGAAAGTTGATAATTGAAGACAAAATCTGAATTCCCCTCCCCAGGGCACCTAGTATCAAAGCACAATTTCCTCTTCCAATTAACAGTCATAAATCACATTCCCCAATTAGCCTGAAGCACGGGCTTCCTCTCCAGCTCTCCAGCCCGCCCATTCTTTATCAGCTCTGAGTTCAGTAACCTTGATTCTCATGCTAAGTTTAATGTTGCTATGTCTAGCTGAACTCTCATTCACACACACCCCTCCCAGCAACATCTAACTCTAAAAGCGAAAGGAAAAAGATGGCTACATTTCATCCAATGTTAGCAGCGTTGGCAAACCGCAGTGATTCACTTAACTACTTTGCTAGGAAAGGTTGCAAAATGGGTCAAGATTCATTTAACAACTTGTTTAGCCATAGAGATTGTTCACTTAACCAAGCATTCAAATTTCGATCATGTGGCCATAGGGATGTTTCAACGGTCATAAGAGTGAAAAATGGTCAAAAGTCACTTTTTTCAGTGCTGTTGTAACTTCAAATGAGCGGTTGTAAATTGGGGACTACCTGTATCACCACACCAGCTGTTTTCCTTTAAGAGCATATATTTCCTTATGTGCATATATGTGTCAAATGTCAGATTTGTGCACATACAGAATGTGTCAAATCTTAGCATAGCTGCTTTTTGGCTACAAAGCTGCATCAAATTTAATGCTATCTTTTCCTTGTTATAATAACCATGCTGAAATTACAAGGAATTGCATGTTTCTTTGGAGAAACACAGGCAGATCTAAAGCTTAGCTGATTTTTTTTTCTCATTATCCACCCACATTTAATAATAGCAAAGACAACATCTGTTCTGTATCACGAGAATAATTTCCTGTAGGATTAAGTTCCATTATCCACACTCCTGACATTTATACAAGTAGTCCTTGATTTACGAGCCAAAGTTTCTGTTCCTAAGCGGAACATTTGTTAAATGAGCCTGGCCTCATTTTATGACCTTTCTTGCCTCAGTTGTTAAGTAAATCACTGTAGCTGATAAGTTAGTAACACGGCTGTTAAGTGAATCTGGCTTCCCCATTGACTTTGCTTGTCAGAAAGTCACAAAAGGAGATCACGTGACCCTGGGACACTGCAACCATCATAAATATGATCCAGTTGACAAGCGTCTGAAAACAGATCACATGATCACAGGGATGCTGCAACGGTCTTAAATGTGAAAGTCACCTTTTTCAGTGCTGTTAGAACTTCAAACAGTCACTAAGCTGTTATGAACGCTTTGTACTAGCCTTCTTCATTCCTTCCATTCCATAACTTTTTTAAAAAAAAAGTTTTATTGATTTTTTTAGTTTTTCATTTAAATATTTAAAAAGCAACGTGGTGGCTGAGTTAATCGATAATTCAATGCAAATATCTTTAGTACAAGTCTCAAACTATTACATTAAATATTTCCTCTTGTTTTCCCCTTAGTGTTTACTGTCTGATACAATTCTTATTATATCAATTACTTTCTTACATTTATCAATAATTTTTAGTTTATATATATCCTAATTATTTTAACATTCCATCTTTATATACTATCAATGTCCTAGTTAGTTTTTTCCCCAATTTTTAGTTTCCCATTAATATTTAAATTTAACATTTAGTATTTAGTATTTATACTTTCCAAGCTTTAAATGACCACAGTTATTTATTTATTTATTTATTTATTTATTTATTTATTTATTTATTTATTTATTTATTTATTTATTTATTCATTCGGTTTATATACCACCCTATTCCCAAAGGACTCAGGGCGGTTCACAAGGCAAAATTTAAAAACAATCCAATATAAAATTAAAATAAAATTAAATTAAGTCTAGCCGCGAAAATTAAATCACAATTTTTGTTCCCTTTATCCCAATTCATCACAAAATCTAATATTCAAGATACACGTCTTATCTATTTGAATATATTCTATTTCTCACCATCTTACATCAACTAATTAATAATACAGTATAACATTCTTATTTTCTATTAATTTCAAAATGTCTTAAATTTAGTAACTATTCCATAACTTCTTATGTTGGGACTTCAACTCCCAGAATCCCCCAACCGGTATGATCCCCACTTCTAGGGAATTCTGGGGTTTGAATCTCAAAATCAAGAACTTGTCAAATTTAGTTTAGTTTAGTTTAGTTTTATTGTATTTGTATACCGCCCTTCTCCCGAAGGACTCAGGGCGGTGAACAGGGCATACATAAAAAATACAAGATACAAAAATTAAAAAAGAATTAAATAATAGCCCAGTTAAAACAGTCGGTAACAATATACAATATAAAAATCCCCATTAAAAATCCCCATTAAAACCCCAACATTTCCCCATTAGGCCAGGCCGGCTTGTACAAATAGATGGGTCTTCAGACCGCGTCGGAAGGAGCGAAGGTCAGGTGCCGTCCAGAGCTCGACCCGCAGTTGGTTCCATAAAGCCGGAGCGCCCACAGAGAAGGCCCTCCCCCTGGGGGCCACCAGCCGACATTCTCTGACTGGAGGCACCCTGAGGAGGCCCTCTCTGTGGGAACGCACAGGGCGGAGGGAAGTTGACGCCGGCAGCAGGTGGTCCCCGAGGTACTCCGGACCCATGCCATGTAGGGCCTTAAAAACCATTACCAAAACCTTGAATCTCACCCGGAAGACAACCGGCAACCAATGCAGCTCGCGGAGCAAAGGTGTAACATGGGAGTACTGGGAAACTCCCAAGACAACTCTCGCGGCTGCATTCTGTACCAGCTGAAGCCTCCGAGTGATCTTCAAGGGAAGCCCCATGTAGAGAGCATTGCAGTAGTCCAGACAAGAGGTCACGAGCGCATGAGTTACCGTACACAGGGCATCCCGGTCTAGATAGGGCCGCAACTGGCGCACCAGGCGAACCTGGGCGAAATTGTGGAACATATGTGAAACTCTGTTACCTAATTCTTCACTGCCAAAAAAGAGAATGCATAAAATTTGCCTGAATGTAGAACCATTTATTAGCAAATGCTGGTTGCTATTATTATCCTTCACATCACCCTTAGGGAAGAAAATGGAATTGTCTGAAAAATTTCCAGCTTGGGTTTGTCCTTCCAAAATTCCTCTTCAATATTTATTTTTATTTGTGTTTACTTATTTATTAAAGTGATACAGACTGTACAGGTGGTCCTCAGCTTACGACCATAATTGAGCCCCAGGTTTCTGTGGCTCAGCAGTACAGTATTAAGTGAGCTTTGCCTCATTTTATGACTTATTTTGCCACAGTTGTTAAATGAATCCCTGCAGCTGTTAAGCTAGTGACACAGTTGTTAAGTGAATTTGGCTTCCTCTTTGATTTTGCTTGTAAGAAAGTCGCAAAAGGGGATCACATGACCCTGGGACACTGCAACCGTCATAAATACGAATCTGTTGCCAAGCGTCTGAATTTTGATCACATGACCATGAGGATGCTGCAATGGTCATAACTGGGAAACAGTCATAAATCACTTTTTCAGTGCCATTGTAACTTTGAACAGTCCCTAAACAAACTGTTGTAAGTCAAGGCTACCCATATTTTGTTTTCGGTTGTTGAATGTGTACAGGGAGTGCAGAATTATTAGGCAAGTTGTATTTTTCAGGATTAATTTTATTATTGAACAACAACCATGTTCTCAATGAACCCAAAAAACTCATTAATATCAAAGCTGAATATTTTTGGAAGTAGTTTTTAGTTTGTTTTTAGTTATAGCTATTTTAGGGGGATATCTGTGTGTGCAGGTGACTATTACTGTGCATAATTATTAGGCAACTTAACAAAAAACAAATATATACCCATTTCAATTATTTATTTTTACCAGTGAAACCAATATAACATCTCAACATTCACAAATATACATTTCTGACATTCAAAAACATAACAAAAACAAATCAGTGACCAATATAGCCACCTTTCTTTGCAAGGACACTCAAAAGCCTGCCATCCATGGATTCTGTCAGTGTTTTGATCTGTTCACCATCAACATTGCGTGCAGCAGCAACCACAGCCTCCCAGACACTGTTCAGAGAGGTGTACTGTTTTCCCTCCTTGTAAATCTCACATTTGATGATGGACCACAGGTTCTCAATGGGGTTCAGATCAGGTGAACAAGGAGGCCATGTCATTAGATTTCCTTCTTTTATACCCTTTCTTGCCAGCCACGCTGTGGAGTACTTGGACGCGTGTGATGGAGCATTGTCCTGCATGAAAATCATGTTTTTCTTGAAGGATGCAGACTTCTTCCTGTACCACTGCTTGAAGAAGGTGTCTTCCAGAAACTGGCAGTAGGACTGGGAGTTGAGCTTGACTCCATCCTCAACCCGAAAAGGCCCCACAAGCTCATCTTTGATGATACCAGCGCAAACCAGTACTCCACCTCCACCTTGCTGGCGTCTGAGTCGGACTGGAGCTCTCTGCCCTTTACCAATCCAGCCACGGGCCCATCCATCTGGCCCATCAAGACTCACTCTCATTTCATCAGTCCATAAAACCTTAGAAAAATCAGTCTTGAGATATTTCTTGGCCCAGTCTTGACGTTTCAGCTTGTGTGTCTTGTTCAGTGGTGGTCGTCTTTCAGCCTTTCTTACCTTGGCCATGTCTCTGAGTATTGCACACCTTTTGCTTTTGGGCACTCCAGTGATGTTGCAGCTCTGAAATATGGCCAAACTGGTGGCAAGTGGCATCTTGGCAGCTGCACGCTTGACTTTTCTCAGTTCATGGGCAGTTATTTTGCGCCTTGGTTTCTCCACACGCTTCTTGCGACCCTGTTGACTATTTTGAATGAAACGCTTGATTGTTCGATGATCACGCTTCAGAAGCTTTGCAATTTTAAGAGTGCTGCATCCCTCTGCAAGATATCTCACTATTTTTGACTTTTCTGAGCCTGTCAAGTCCTTCTTTTGACCCATTTTGCCAAAGGAAAGGAAGTTGCCTAATAATTATGCACACCTGATACAGGGTGTTGATGTCATTAGACCACACCCCTTCTCATTACAGAGATGCACATCACCTAATATGCTTAATTGGTAGTAGGCTTTCGAGCCTATACAGCTTGGAGTAAGACAACATGCATAAAGAGGATGATGTGGTCAAAATACTCATTTGCCTAATAATTCTGCACTCCCTGTAAACTAAGGAGAAATTTCCTGAGAGTTAGGACAATTAATCAGTGGAACAACCTGTCTCCAAAAGCTGTGAATGCTCCAACACTGGAGGTTTTTAAGAAGAGACTGGACAGCCATTTGTCTGAAATGGTATAGGGTTTCCTGCCTGAGCAGGGGGTTGGACTAGATGACCTCCAAGGTCCCTTCCAACTACAACATCATCATCATCATCATCATCATCATCATCATCATTATTATTATTATTATTATTATTATTATTATTATTATTATTATTATTATTTCATCCCACTAAGCCTTTTTTTCCCTATTGAGATAACTACAAGATTTCTTTGGCATTCTGTAACATGACTTTTTTTTTCATTCCGCTCCAAGCAGTTTCTTTTAATATCCAGCCAACTGGAGAATTCTCAGAATTAAAGTTCACACATCTTAAAAGATGCTAAGGCAGAGAAACATTCAGTATAACAAGCAGGCTATGAAACGTAGAATTTGCAGAAATCTGAAATACAATACATGGAAGGAATTTATACCTGAATCTTGGGAAACGTAATTTTAATCAATCCGTCAGAATTGAATTGGAAGGGACCTTGGAGGTCTTCTAGTCCAATCTCCCGTAAATAGTTGTCCAATCTGTTCTTGAAAGCCTCCAGTGTTGCACTCACAACGTCTGGAGACAACTTGTTCCACTGGTTAATTGTTCAATCAGGAAATTTCTCCTTAGTTCTAGGTTGCTTCTCTCCTTGACTAGTTTCCATCCATTGCTTCTTGTCCTGCCTTCAGGTGCTTTGGAGAATAGCTTGACTCCCTCTTCTTTGGGGCAGCCCCTGAGATACTGGAACACTGCTATCATATCATACCCCTAGTCCTTCTTCTCTCCAATTAGCTATACCCAATTCCTGCAACCATTCTTCCTATGTTTTAGTCTCCAGGCCTTTAATCCTCCTAGTTGCTTTTCTCTGCCAAAGTCCAAACTGCATTAGTGTCTGGAGTTTATCTTAATTGTTTTCTATCTTCTTCTTGTCCCTTTTGATTTTGCATGTATCACTTATTTTTCGTTAACTTTCATTAACGATTAGTGCTTATTTGTCTCTCTCTCATCCTTTTAGATTCTGCGTGTATTATTTATTCTCAACCAAGAGCAATGAAGATAGCTGATTTCACTTTGGCTTTGCAGCTTTGAGTCTTAAGAGTGCTGTTGTATTTATAAACCTGTTTTAAAATCTGCTTCCCAAGCCACCGGCAGTGTTCAGAATGATTTGTATTGCCGGAGAAATGTTGAAAACATCATTAGAATACAATTTTGGAATCCCCATGATCATATCAGTCACAATATGCCGCTTGCTGTGATACACATAAGCTAAGCGTTTGCCTTTTTATTTTCACTGCAACATAAATTTTTGTTCTAAAATACTCTGTCAGTGCTGGAGTGGATCTAAAGAGTCAGTCTTCTGGAGATGGCAGGATGGAAGGAATGTTTGCCTCCTTTGTTGGGGGAAAAAAAGTTTAAACAAAAGAAAAAGATAAAAAAAGTGTTGATTCTATAAAGAGTACAGAGAAGAGCAACATTAGGGGACTGAAAACTAAACCCTGTGAAGAACAGTTGCAGGAACTGGGTATAGTTTAATAAAAAGAAGGACTAGCGGTGTCATGATAGCAGTCTTCCACTATTTGAGGGGCTGCCACAAAAAAGAGGTGGTCAAACTATTCTCCAAAGCACCAGAAGGCAGGTCAAGTAGCAATGGATGAAAACTAATCAAGGAGAGAAGCAGGCTGGAATTAAGGAGAAACTTCCTAACAGTGAGGACAATTAACCAGTGGAACTCCTTGCCTCCAGAAGTGTTTTTTTTTTTAAAATTTAATTCCATTTATATCCCGCCCTTCTCCGAAGACTCAGGGCGGCTTACAAGCTTAGCAGTAGCCTTCATTCTATGGATATGCCTGCTTATTAGGGCTTTCACACACACACACCCCAAGCGGCTTTATTACAAAGTCAGCTTAATTGCCCCCAACAATCTGGGTCCTCATTTTACCTACCTCGGAAGGATGGAAGGCTGAGTCAACCTTGAGCCTGGTGGGACTCGAACCTGCACTAATTGCAGGCAGCTGGTGTAACTTAAGGAGGCATTAGCCCACTGCTCCACCAAGGCTCTTATGGGTGCTCCAACACTGGAGGTCTTTAAGAAGAGACTGGACAGTCACTTGTCTGAGATGGGATAGTCAAGTGTCTCCTGGGGGCTGGACTAGAAGACCTCCAAGGTCCCTTCAGACTCTTATTGTTCTGTTAAGACAGACATGTCAAACACAAGGCCCGGGGGCCGGATCCAGCCCGCGAAGTGGTTTCATGCGACCCGCGAAGCCATCCTGGAAACAAGAAGGGAACGGCCCCCACTGCCTTGGCCCTGGCCCAGAGACCCTCCTTCTGCCAGAGACCCCCAGATCTGTCCCACTCCTGCTCAGGCCCCCATAGGCACCCTTGATGCGAACGATGTAGAGCTGGCCACGCCCACCCAGCAGGCCATACGCACTCTAGCCACGCCCACCCAGTAGGCCACGCCCACCCTGGCCACACCCACCCGGCCCCCTGAGGGCAACCGCAATGCCGATGCGGCCGTCAATGAAATTGAGTTTGACACCCCTGTGTTAAGACATCAAAACATCTTCTGTGAGATGTTTTATCTCCTTCAGAATAAAGAATGGTATCGAAGTGCACAGTCCAAGCTCTCTGGAGTAAAAGAAATTTTTCTGGAGTTGATAGAGGCAGAATTTTCTCCTGGTGACGGCCATTTTCTTGATTGCATGCTTCAAGATGGCATAGAGCACGCTCAGATGACCAATATATATTTGCCATTTTTAGGAGTATCCGATGCCTCCGCAACATTATCCATTGGAACTTGATCACGACGTTCATCCTGAGGAACATGATGTGGTTTGTGCTGCAGACAATTGACCACAATATTCACGAGAGCAATGAGGTACTACTTCCTCAAGAGATATGGCAGAAATTCAGATACAGGCAGTCCTTGACTTACAACCGTTTATTTAGCAACCGTTCAAAGTTAAAATGGCACTGGAAAAAGTGACTTCCGACCGCTCCTCACAGTTACGACCATTGCAGCCTCCCCATGGTCAGGTGACCAGAATTCGGTTGCTTAGCAACCTGCATGTATTTATGATGGCTGCAGCATCCTGGGGTCATGTGATCATCCTTTGTGACCTCCCCCCAGTCATTGGGGGAAGTTGGATTCGCTTAACGACCCCATGAGTCACTTAACAACCCGCTTGCTGACGAATGAAAATTCTGATCAAATTGTGGTCATAAAACAAGTGTTATACCTGTAGTTGCCTTATGTTGTCCCTAGCACTTTCTAAATCAGTCAAAATTGAAGTGCAAAAGAAAACTGCAGATCACTGAATGAGTACAGATAGTCCTCGACTTACAGTAATTCATTTAGTGACCATTCAAAGTTACAGCAGTACTGAAAAAAGGGACTTAGGACCGTTTTTCACACGACCATTGTGGCATCCCCCGTGGTCACGTGGTCAAAATTTAGACATATGGCAACTGACTCATACTTACGACGGTTGCAGTGTCCCTGGGATCACGTCATCCCCTTTTGCAAGCTTCTGACAAGCAGAGTCAATGGGGAAGCCAGATTCACTTAAACAACCCCGTTGCTCACTTAATAATCCTGCAGGGATTCCCTTAACAAGTGTGGCCAAAAAAAGAAGGTCGTAAAGTGGGGGCAAGACTCACTTAACCAATGTCTTGCTTAGCAACAGAAACTTTGGGCACAGTTGTGGCCATAAGTGAAGGACTACCTGTACAAGCACCGACGCCGTGTGATACAAGTGGAGTAAAATGTGTGTCTCCTCAACAGCTTTGGTGTCGCTGCATCACCACCATCTTCAACTACTTTGTGGTGACCAATTTCTTCTGGATGTTTGTGGAAGGCTGCTACCTCCACACGGCCATCGTGATGACCTACTCGACGGACAAGCTGAGGAAGTGGACTTTTCTCTTCATCGGCTGGTGTGAGCAATCCGGAAGCACAACCCGGGGACCTTCGCTCTTAGCCAGGCCCCTCCTCAGAAATTTACTAAAATTACAGAAGGGCAGAACAGGGAAGGGACCTTGGAGGTCTTCTAGTCCAACCCCTAGCAGCTCAAGCAGGAAATCCTGCTTGATGAGTCAGGGTGACAACTAGGCAGAGAGAGGGGGGGGCTGGTTACGCATCTCAGCTTCTTTCTTTACGGAGGTCGGAGGGGGCGTCTCAAAAACTGTTGTGGTCTAGCAATATCGAGGGGGGGAGGGAAGGAAGGAAGGAAGGAAGGAAGGAAGGAAGGAAGGAAGGAAGGAAGGAAGGAAGGAAGGAAAGGGGAGAGGGAGGGAAGGAGGGAGAAAGATAGGAAGGAAGGAAAGGGAGAGAGGGAGAAAGGAATGGAGGGAGGGAGGGAGAGAGGAAAGGAGAGAGGGATGGAAGGAAGGAGGGAGGGAAAGAGGGAAGGAGGGAGGAAGGAAGGAAGGGAGAGAATAGGCAGGGAGGAAGAAAAAAAAGGAATGTTTTCATGAGTGGATGGATTTAGGCAGATGCACAGCAAAGATTTCATGAAGGAATGGATAGATTGAAGCAAATATCCAAAAGGATCTATAAGACCTAAACTGTTCCTAGTATTTTTAGGAAAGCAAATCTTTTAATGTAGCTCAGGGGTGTCCAACTCCATTTCATGGAGGGCCGCATCAGCATTGCAGTTGCCCTCAGGGGGCCGGGTGGGCGTGGCCAGGGTGGGCGTGGCCTACCGGGTGGGCGTGGCTAGAGTGCGTATGGCCTGCTGGGTGGGCGTGGCCAGCTCTACATCGTTGGCATCAAGGGTGCCTATGGGGGCCTGGGCAGGAGTGGGACAGATCTGGGGGTCTCTGGCAGGAGGAGGGTCTCTGGGCCAGGACCAAGGCAGCGGGGGCCGTTCCTTCACTGTTTCTAGGATGGCTTCACGGGCCACATGAAACCACTTCGCGGGCCGGATCCGGCCCCCGGGCCTTGTGTTTGACATGTCTGATGTAGCTCCTTTCTGCTCCTTCAGGCTTCTGAAATGGTCCCACCATAGTGGTGAATTTGTGGCGGTTCCCGCTCCCTTTTGCCCCAAGTTTTGAAGGAGCTTCTTAGAACTTCTCTTTTCTTTTCCTGTAGGTATTCCTTGCCCCATTATCATCGCCTGGGCTGTCTGCAAGCTTTATTATGAAAATGAGCAGTAAGTATAAAAATGATCCAGTCCATTCCCTGTTTTTCTGCAAGCAGCAAGTTCAGCAAAAATGAGCTTTGCATCTGGATAATGACCGAGGCCAGAGTATCTCTTTTCAAAATTACAGATTTTTGGGGGGGGTTGGGGGTGGGGAAAACACTCTTGTGGTCTCAGAGGGCTTCACGGATGCCTCAAGATCCCGGGAGAAATGTGGAACAGGAAAAATATACAATGAATTCAGACTGAGCCAAGAATGCTTCAGGCAAGTAATCCTTAATTTATGAGCAGAATTTTCATGGCTAAGGAAGGCGTTGTTAAGGAGTAAAAACTCATTCTGTGACCTTTTTTAGCCAGGGCTGTTAAACAAATCCTTGAAATTAGTTAAGTGAATCATATAGTCCATAAATTAATTTACGTTGCTTGTCAGAAGCCAGCTGGTAGGGTCGCAAATGGCAACCAAGTGACCCCAGATGCTACAGCTGCAATAAATACATGGCAATTGCCAACACGTGAATTCTGATCAGGGGACGCTACAACAGTTATTAAGTGCAAGGAACAATTTTAAGGGAGGGAGGGAGGGAGGAAAGGAGAGGAGAAGATAAGAGGAAGATGGAGAAGATAGAGAGTAGGAGGAGGAGAAAAAGAGAAAGAAAGAAAGAAAAAAGAAAGAAAGAAAGAAGAAAGAAAGAAAGAGAAAGAAAAGAAAGAGAAAGAAAGAAAGAAAGAAAGAAAGAAAGAAAGAGGAAGAAAGGAAGGAGATAAATGAAAGAGAAAGAAAAAAGTAAAGAGAGGAAGGAAGGAAGGAAAGAGAAAGGGGAAGGAAAGAAAAAGAAAGAGGGAGGAAAGAAAAGAAAGAAAAAGGAAGGAAGGAAGGAAAAAGATATAGAAAGGAAGGAAGGAGAGATAGAGAAAGAAAGGAAGGAAAGAAAGGAACAGAAAGAAAAAGGATAGAGAAAGGAAGGAAGGAGGAAGGAAGGAAGGAGAAATAAAAAAGATGAAGGAAAGAAAGAAAGGAAGGAAAGAGAAAGAAAGAGAAAAAGATAGAGAAAGAGAAAGGGAGGAAAGAGAAAAAAAGAAAGAAAGAAAGAGAAAGTTAGGCTCAAAACGAGGCTTCTTCCATGCAAGGCACCGTGAAAGCAAAGCCTCCTCCATCCTTCCAGCGTTCGCTTGAGGATGCTCTGAGCTTCGAGAGAAAGCTATATATATATATATATGGATCCTTGGTTTTTCGGGTTTTTCCCCGCGTAGAGCTAGAGGTGTAGGCGCAACGTTTCGACGGAATCCCATCAGAACACACCCACCATTCAAAACACACTCCCACCCAATCAGAACACACTTGGCCCCCTACCCAATCAGAGCACACCTCCACAGAACACACCCCCTCTGGCAGTTTAAAAAAGAGGAACAAACAGCCACATGCTTCTCCCAGAAGAAGGAAGCTAAAGCCTGATGATGACGGATGGGATTCCGTCGAAACGTTGCGCCTACACCTCTAGTTCTACGCGGGGAAAAACCCGAAAAACCAAGGATCCACATACAGGCACCCGTGAAAACCTCAGAAAACAAATATATATATATAGATGATGAAGAAGAAGAAGAAGAAGAAGAAGAAGAAGAAGAAGAAGAAGAAGAAGAAGAAGAAGAAGAAGAAGAAGACAAGTTGGAAGGGACCTTGGAGGTCATCTAGCCCAACCCCCTGCTCAGGCAGGAAACCCTATACCATTTCAGACAAATGGCTGTCCAGTCATTTATACAGGGGTTTATACAGCTCGTCCTCGGCTTACGGCCACAACTGAGCCCAAAATTTCTGTTGCTAAGTGAAACATTTGTTGTGAGAGTCCGCCCCATTTTACAACCTTTCTTGCCACGGTTGTTAAGTGAATCACTGCAGCTGTTAAATTAGTCAAACTGTTGCTAAGTGAATCTGGCTTCCCCATCGACTTAGCTTGTCGAAAGGTCGCCAAAGGGAATCACGCGACCCTGGGACACTGTGACCGTCGTAAATAGGAGTCAATTGCCAAGCGTCTGAATTTTGACCACGTCACCGCTCACATGAACGTGATTTATGATTTTGCCAGAAAAGCCATTTATTGTGGAAAATGGGTTCACTTAACAACCTTGGCCTTAGTTTAATGACCGATCCAAAAAAGTTTGCAAAATTGGGTCAGTTACAGAATGACCCGTTTAACAGCCAGCATGACTTACATCCTAATTCCAGATTCAATTACAGTCATAAGTCAAGGACTATCCATATATATATATATATAGATTCAATTACGGTCCTAACTCAAGGACTACCCGTGTGTGTGTGTGTGTGTGTGTGTGTGTGTGTGTGTGTGTGTGTGTATCCATCATACTCTTTCTTCTTAGGGCTAGCAGCTTAACAGAAAGGATAATAAAAGAAGAAAGAAATAGCAAATCAAAGAAATTTGAAGCAGAGAGAAGAAAAGACAAATGAACTGAATAGAATTTAAATCGCATTCAGTATGTTTCTCCCGGGCTCACCAAATATCCTAGCTTATTCACTGCTTCCTATATTTTTCTCTTTTTCGTCATTTCATCTGCTCCACTCAGCCACAACTCTCTAAAGCTTTTCCTCTGTCTCATCTCTTCTTTCCTCAATTTGTCTCTCCCCTTTGCTAGTTTTTCATTCTCCCTATATTGCCTTAATAAATGGTTCTATTTGCAGGTGCTGGTTTGGAAAAGAACCGGGGAAATATATAGATTACATCTATCAAGGACCAGTGATTGTTGTTCTGCTGGTAAGATATTTAGCGCTGAAATTTTTGTTAAGCCATTTTGCGGAATTTCCATCCGTCGCTTCTTGTCCTGCCTTCAGGTGCTTTGGAGAATAGCTTGATCTCCCCTCTTCTTTGTGGCAGCCCCTGAGATATTGGAAGACTGGTATGGATATCTACCTATTCCTTCTCTTCACTAGACTAAAGGTAAAAGGTAAAGGTTCCCCCGCACATGCGTGCTAGTCGTTTCCGACTCTAGGGGCCAGTGCTCATCTCCGTTTCAAAGCCGAAGAGCCAGCGCTTCTCCGAGGACGTCTTCGTGGTCATGTGGCCGGCATGACTGGACGCCAAAGGCGCATGGAACGCTGTTACCTTCCCACTGTAGTGGTCTCTATTTTTCTACTTGCATTTTTACGTCCTTTCGAATTGCTAGGTTGGCAGAAGCTGGGATGAGTTACAGGCGCTCCCTCTGTTACGCGGCACTCGGGATTCGACCCTCCAAACTGCCGACCTTCTGATCAACAAGCTCAGCGTCCTAACCCACTGAGCCACCGCGTCCCTTCACTAGACTAGACATACCCAATTCCTGCAACTGTTCATATGTTTTAGTCTCCAGCCCCCTAATTAGCTTTGTTGCTCTTCTCTGCACCATTTCTAGAGTCTCAACATCTTTTTTATAATACGGCAACCAAACTGAATGCCGTATTGGAAGTGTGGCCTTACCAAGGCATTATAAAATAGTATTAACACTTCACACGATCTTGATTCTATCTCTCGATTAATGCAACCCAGGATTCCATTGGCTTTTTTTTTTTTTTTTTTTTGCTTTGCTTTATCCTCTCCTGACCCCAAAAAAATTCACCTGGAAAATGCCAGGGTCCCTTTGTCTCTCCAAGTTTCTCCCAACTTCCTTCTTCGTGTGTGTGAAGTGCTTGTTGATGTCCCCCCCCCCCAATCATCTTTTTCTTGCTTATACTTCATTTTTATTGAAAACATTCTGTTATCATGCCACGTTTTTATAGTCTGGGCTTCTAACCCCGAGTCAAACCGCAAAGCCTTTTTTTCTCTGCTTTTGAAAGAAGATTAGCATTTTCTTCTGACCTATCCAGGTCTGGATGGTGGTTCTTCAATTAGCACTGTTGATTGAAATCAAGTGGTGCCCCGGCTTAAAGGAAAGGCCCACAAACAATCAAGAGGGGGGAAAAATTAGATGACTTTTGTAAACCGATACTGTGAGGTATTTTCCCCAAGAATAAATATTTGAGCAGGATGCCTCCACGGCCTGCTAGCTGATCTCAAATAACCCTGTTAAAAGGTGTGAAGTCATCCATCTGTCTATGCACCGTTTTCCTGTTGTTTTGGTTTTTTTTTAAATTTCACTGTATATTAAAAACTGGCAGTCTGGGAGATTGGCTGCGAGCACAGGTCAACGCTTCCATAAGGCTGAGAATATTTAATTGGCATGTTAGTGAAATTTGGCGGGACTCCTTAGAGAAGGAATAAGAATAAAAAAAGGGAAAAAAACAGCAACTTTCAGCTTGGAATGACACAAGAGATCCAATTCCCTTTGTCTCCTTTCCTTGTATGAATCCTTGGCGTTTCAAACTGCAGGCAAAGCACCAGAGGAAGAGCTGTTTGCAAATGAGGGTGCACCAGCCTGGCTGCAGAGTTTGTGAGGCTCTGCAGTTGGATGGGGCGGCTGTTTTGGAAAAGGAAGCTTTTTTTCCGGATAAATCCCAGAATGCTCACCTCGCAGATGGATTGTGGGAAAGGGAGAGCAGAAGAAGGAGGACAGTTGTAAAGAAGGAGGACTAGGGCTGACATGAGAGCAGAATTCCAGGGTCAGTGCGAAGTTTTATTTCTCCCAGCTTGTGGGCTGGTTTCCAAACGTTTCGGTACCAGGCTAGGTGGGGTCTTCAGCAGAGTTTAGGGGACGTCAGTCTTTTCCTGCCCACAAGGGCTTCGTGTGGTCAGTGGGTCTTGTGATGAGAGGGTCATGTCAGGTGAGGGTCTTGTGCTGTGTTTGGGGGGGGATCAGGTAAGGGTCATGTGATGTGACTAGTGATGGGTTTTGTGTGGGGGTCATGGGTGGGTCACATCAGGTAAGGATCTTGTGATGGGTTTTGTAGGGGGGGTCAAGTGTCGATCACGTCAGGTGAGGGTCTTGTGATGGTCTAGTGATGGGTTTTCTGGAGGGGTCAGGTGTGGGTCACGTCAGGTGAGGGTCTTGTGATGGGTCTAGTGATGGGTTTTCTGGAGGGGTCAGGTGTGGGTCACGTCAGATGTGGGTCACGTCAGGTGAGGGTCTTGTGATGGGTCTAGTGATGGGTTTTCTGGAGGGGTCAGGTGTGGGTCACATCAGGTGTGGGTCACGTCAGGTGAGGGTCTTGTGATGGGTCTAGTGATGGGTTTTCTGGAGGGGTCAGGTGTGGGTCACGTCAAGTGTGGGTCACATCAGGTGAGGGTCTTGTGATGGTCTAGTGATGAGTTTTGGGGGTCAGATGTGGGTTATGTCAGGTGAGGATGTTGTGATGGATTTTGTAGGGGTGGTCAGGTGTGGGTCACGTCAGGTGTGAGTCACGTCAGGTGAGGGTCTAGTGATGGGTTTTGGGGGGGTCAGGTGTGGGTCACGTCAGGTGTGGGTCACAGGTGAGGGTCTTGTGCTGTGTTTTGGGGGGTCAGGTGAGGGTCATGTGATGTGACTAGTGATGGGTCTAGTGATGGATTTTGTGGGGGGTCATGGGTGGGTCACATCAGGTAAGGATCTTGTGATGGGTTTTGTAGGAGGGGTCAGGTGTCGATCATGTCAGGTGAGGGTCTTGTGATGGTCTAGTGATGGGTTTTCTGGAGGGGTCAGGTGTGGGTCAAGTCAGGTGAGGGTCTAACATGACCCACCCCTGACCCATCCCCTCACCTAATGTGACCCTCCCATGACCTACTGACCACTCAAAGCCCTTATAAGCAGAAGAACTCCAACACTGACATTCCCTAAACTCTGCTGAAGATGTTACCTAGCCTGCTAACGAACTGTTTGGAAACCAACCCATAAGCTTGGAGAATAAAGCTCCACCCTCATCCTATATGCCAACTACAGTATTCCAGTATTTGAGGAGTGCCCCAAAGAAGAGGCAGTCAAGCTGTTCTCCAAAGCACCTGAAAGCAGGACAAGAAGCAACGGGTGGAAACTAGTCAAGGAGAGAAGCAACCTAGAGCTAAGGAAAAACTTCCTGAAGTTAGAGCAATTAACCAGTGGAACAACCTGCCTCCAGAAGTTGTGGCTGCTCCAACAGTGAAAGTTTTTAAGAGGAGACTAGACAGCCACTTGCCTTGAGCAGGGGGTTGGACTAGAAGACCTCCAAGGTCCCTTCAGCTTCTATTCTGAACTGAATTGAAATCCTTGAGTTAAGTGACATACTGGCGCTCCAAAAACACGCCGTTCTGTAACGTGAAGATGGCATCATGCAAAGTTGACCTCGTTTGTCGTTATGCTATTCTTAATTTCACCCACCCAGTTTAATTACTCCATTTTGCCATATTACGAATGAAATACAAACAAAGATACAGAGAATTGTTGACTTACAACCACAGTTGGGTTTGGAATTACCGTTGGGAAACAAGGCAATTGTTAAGTGAGTTGCATCCAAATTTTGGAACCATTTTTGCCATATTGTTAAGTGAACTATTGTGTTGTTCAGTGAATCGTGCCATTGTTAAGCAAATCTGGATTCCCACGTTGACTTTTCTTGTCTGAAGCTGCCCAGGAAAGGCTGCAAATGACAACCTAGGACACTGCAGTCATCGTAAATACATGCCAGATGCCAAATGTCCAAATTTTGATGGCATTGCCATGGGGATGTTGTGATGGTAGTAAGCACAGCTGCTTTGGGAATTCTGGGAATTGAAGTCCACACCCCTTAAAGTTGCTGAAATTGAGAATCACTGCTTGGGGATCTTCTCCAACCCCAAAGTTCAAAGGAATCAATATTCTTCCTCTCCTGTTTCTTCAAGGCAGTGAGTTCCAGTCCTGCCATAGGCATGAAAAACCAGCTGGGTGACCTTCTCTCTCTCAGCCCAAATCCACCTCACAGGGTTGTTCTGAGGAAAATATTGGAAGAAGGCCCAAAGTGTATATACATTGCCTTGATTATTTAGTGAAAAGTAATAAAGGAGCAAGTTTAAAAATATTTTTTAAAAAATCTAATAATAAAGCTATCTAAACCATTTAGGATACTCCCAATAAAGAACTGTTGGACCAAATCCTGTGAAGTTTTAAAAACAAGTCTCCAAATTATGTACATCAGCAATTTTGTTTAGACATCCTGAGCAAAATTGAGCTTCATTTCTGTTATGGAAAAAAATTGCTAGTATCATGCTTTGTAGCTGGTATTCTTTGATCCCTGTTACATTCAGGCACAATGATAGCTGTGCTGTCATAGACATATTCATGCAATTGTTGGCATTTTTCAGTGAAAAAGGTTTTTTAATACACACACACACACGTGTGTGTGTGTGTGTGTGTGTATAGATAGATAGATGATAGATAGATAGATAGATAGATAGATAGATAGATAGATAGATAGATAGATAGATAGATAGATAGATATAGGTATAGATATAGATATATAGAGAGATATATAGAGAGAATATATGTATTGTGTATTATAGGTAATATAAGTATTAAAAAACCTATTTCATATATATTTCAAATATATATGGGCCCAATTGACAAAAGAATGCTCAGGATCATATTGGTTGGAAATATGTGGAAGAGGCCTTCATCCTGCAGTGGGTAAGACTGGCTAGGAGGAGGATGAGGATGCTATATTCATATATATCATATAAGAATATGAATATATTATATATAAAACTGAACACAATTCAAACCACACTGAAGTTATTCCCCCGAATTGAGATGAAACATTTGCAACCTAATTACCCGGAGATCAAACCAACACCCCATCTATGAATATACCTGGATTAGGGGTCCCCAATCCCCGGGCTGTGACCCACTACCGGGCCGTGACCTATTGGGAATAGAGCCACGTGAATGGCTGCTGGAGCACACCCGCGTGCTGCTCAACGTGTGTGCACATGCCAGCCCATCACCATTTATTGATGTATGTGAAGATCCTGTCAGCCAAATCAGTTGTCCTCAACCTTTGTGGTTTGGTGGCCTAGCTGGGAAAGGATGAGGGGAACTGGTCCACGCAAGTGACGGGCCATCCCACCGCTCACACAAGTTGAGCTGCACGTGGGCATGCTCAAGCCGGTCATTCATGCAGCCCTATTCCCGATAGGCCTTGGCCCGGTACTGGGCCACAGCCTGGGGGCTGAGGACCCCTGATCCAGGTCGCATTTGTCTTAAAGTTGCTTTTTTCAAAAGGCAACTGTATTTTGTTTTTCCTTGAAGATATTTCGCTTCTCATCCAAGAACTTCAGTCAGAACTGAATACTCTTCTTGGATGAGAAGCGAAACGTCTTCAAGGAAAAACAAAGGACAGTTTCCTTTTGAAAAAAAGCACCTTTGAGATACATATACGTATGCATAGGCATGCTTAAATGAAGAGGATATTGACATTTTGCTGTATTTTGTCACATCCTTAACCTCTGAAAGAGCCCTTAGTGAGGACAATTATATTGCTTGTAAGCCGCCCTGAGTCTTCGGAGAAGGGCGGGATATAAATGGAATTAAAATAAAAAAATAAAAATAAATATTGGAAGATGAAAATGATAAAAATTGGGCTTTTAAGCTGCTGAATTTCAACGGTGTGATAATACAGGTAGTCTTTGTGTTACTACCAGAAGCTACCAGGAATGGTCAGATTTGGCCAACTCTCAACAACCCTGGTCAATATTGCTAATAGGGAAGGAAACAGGGAATTGTAGGGCCAAATTATGGGGTGACATTGTCTGCCCTGGAAAACCATTGCTCAGAGTAGGTACAGGTAATTGAACAGTCACTAAGTGAACTATTGTAAGTTGAGGACTATTCTGTACATCGTCAGAATGACTCTAACTCAGGGATAGGCAACCTTGGCTCTTTTATGACTCGTGGACTTCAACTCCCAGAATTCCTGAGCCAGCCATGCTGAGGAGAAATGGAGAGGTTTCCATGATGAGCCATGCTGGCTCAGGAATTCTGGGAGTTGAAGTCCACAGGTCATGAAGGTTGCCTACCCCTGCTCTAGAGTTTGTGGCTGTCCCACAGTTCATAATATGATGTCCTGAGGATCTTCTACTCGTATATAGAAGGCGGCAGAACTGTCTAGAAGTTTTCCAAGCAGCTCCCGCCTGTGAAAACCAAGAACTCACCTTACGAGCATAGACAGGTCGTTTTCAACTAACGACTATTCATTCAGTAACCATCTGAAGTTACAACAGCACTGAAAAAAGTGGCTTATGGCCGTTTTTCACACTTACGACCTTTATGGCATTCCCCAGGATCATGTGATCAAAATTCAGATGCTTGGCAACCGACCATTGCAGTGTCCCCGGGATCATGTGACCATTTTTTTGCGACTTCCTGACAAGCAAAATCAATGGGGGAAGCCAGATTCACTTAACAACCATGTTACTGACTTAACAACTTCAGCGATTCACTTAACAACTGTGGCAAGAAAAAGTCTGGCAAAACTCACTTATCAGCCTGTCTCGCTTAGCAACAGAAATTTTGGGCTCAATTGTGGTCGTATGTCAAGAACTACCTGTATGGGTAGTGCTTGTTTAATGACTGGCTACTTAGGTTACTTACTTAGACTGGTTACATTCTGAGTTATGACTGCCACGCAGATAACCCTCCCCAAAGTCACATGACTTCGATTCAGGATCACACTGCAGCATTCCCTGGCCATGTGACATGATATAATGCCTTTTTTTGCCAAAAGCTGGCTTTTACAGCCGGTTTCTACTAAAACATGCCCTTAGGAATGTATTGACCTGCTTATCGGCAACTATAATTTCCATCATCCTGAGCTACTGGCAGAGAGTACGAGAGGCAGCAACTTACCTGTCCTTGCCATAGTGCTTATATTTTATCTTTTTTTTCCCCCAAAAAAACTTCTCACCCTTTTTTAATCTTTGCAGTGATTCAGTGAGATCAAGAGGTTTGAAAGAGAGACTAAGGCAGAAAGCATGGATGAAATTCACTCCAAGTGGAGATTCAGACCTATTTTGTGGAGTGTCCAAAACAATGTTTTTCTCTTTACTGCTCTCCTCTTTCACTCTGGCAATTCGCTCATTGAAAAGACGGAGGCTAATAACGGTACTTCAGCCCTGTCAGTTCACAAAAGAGACTTCTGTAGCCGTCAGGTGCCTCTGTTTAAGAAACCCTAAAGGCATCTTTCTAAAAGCATTTCTAAAATAGCTCCTTGATTGCAAAGAGTGAGCTTGGATACGTTTGTGGTCTTGATTTCCCCATTGACTCTGCTCTTGGGCTGAAGGACATTGCAAGGGCTTCAGGAAAAAAGCTTCCACTTGAAACTCAAGGCTTGCAACGTTGCCAAGTTAGTCTTCCCACTAAATCAGCGGCCCCCAACTTCCAGGCACCAGGAAACAGTTTCGTGGAAGACAATTTCTCCACGGATCGGGCGGTGGCGATGGTTTTGCACGCAACCTGTCCATATATTTTATTTTTTTATTTATTTTAATTCCATTTATATCCCGCCCTTCTCCGAAGACTCAGGGCGGCTTACAAGCTTAGCAGTAGCCTTCATTCTATGGATATGCCTGCTTATTAGGGCTTTCACACACACCCCAAGCGGCATATATACAGATGAAGCTTTGCTCACTCACCCATTGCTTTGCGTGGCCCGATTCCTATCACGTTTCCCCAAAAACTTATATTAATTTTTGCTCCAAAAGACACATTAGGTCTTATTTTGTGGAAAATACGGTACTAAATGCATCCGCCTGGCTGGTGATCTTAACTGGCCCTTATTTTTGGGATAGAGCTTATATTACGAGTGTCCTGAAAAACCTTGCTAGGGCTTATTTTCCAGTGAGGTCATATTTTGGGGGAAACACAGTATCAGGCCACAGACGGGGTTGAGGACCCCTGCCCTAAGTTTTATTTCTTTACTGTGAAGAGTGAGAGGGCAGTGGTGGTCAAAACGGAGCATACGATCCTGTCTTGTCTTCTAAAGCAGGGCTTTTCAACCTTTTCACCCATTGTACCACTTTTAGGATATGGCAACATCCGAGTACCACCAGTCGCCTAGCAAGGGGTCAAAAACTTGATGACTCCCCCCCCCAAAAAAGGAAAAAAGTGATGAAGTACAGGTAGTCCTCGATTTACAACAGTTCTCTTAGTAACTGTTCGAAATTACAATGGCACTGAAAAAGTGCCCCCCAAGCCAGAGCCGAGCAAGACGCCTGCCTGCCTGCCTGCCTAGCAGCGCTCTTCCTCCTGTCCGAGGTTTTCATTGTTCTGAGCGTTTCTGTTGAGGATTGGCAGCGGGGGTGGGGTGGGGGTGGGTGTTTGGTTTTTAATCCCCCCCCCGCATGGTAGTTGCAGAAGGTTTTGGTCACTTCACATGACCCTGAGACACTGTGACCGTCATAAGTATGAATCAGTTGCCAAGCATCTGAATGTAAATCACAAGACCCTGGAGATGCTGCAACATTCCAGCTGATCGGTGCTTCTTCTGGGCTCAGAAGCGCCAGGATGCATCCGGCCTGCGGACCACCAATTTGACACCCCTGTTGTAAAGGAAAGGCAGGGTACTATGGCCCTTATATGACTTGTGGACTTCTACTCCCAGAATTCCTTAGCCGGTGTGGCTCATTTATTGATCCTAACATTAGCAGTCCTAATTAACCCAGAATTTAGATTGCTGGCTCAGGAATTCTGGGAACTGAAGTCCACAAGTCATATAAGGACTGTAGTTCCTCACACCTGATCTAAAGTGTGTTCTCCATCTCTCATAACATCATCCCTTTCATGCTACAGAGGCAAACAAAGGCCTTTTTTTGTCATAGCACGCTCAGAACGGAGTTCCGGCACCTTTTTCTTTTACAAAAAGAGCACTGGGCAAACACACTCCCTTGATACAAATGTTCTGGGAAATGTGGCTATGCAAGTGTCATTGCAAGCCAGACCTGGATGAGTTCTAAATTCTGGATTAATTAGGATCCATTTCCCCAGCTGCTTCAGTTGCCAAATCTTAATTAACGAAGCAGAGTGGCTGAAATGTTTCATAGAGGAAGCTGCTATTTGGAAGAACAGCTCCAAGAATAAAAGAGTCAGATTGGCAACTTTAAGATGGGATTTTGGCCACGTGACCATGGGGATGGTGGGGATGTTAAGTGTCAAAAATTGGTCCTAAGTCACTCTTTTCAGTGCCCTGATAACTTCAAACGGTCAGTAGATGGAACTGTTGTAAATTGAGGACTATCTGTAATGTAAAATCTTTCTAAACCCTAATCCAGGGGTCTTCAAAATTGGCCCTTTTATGACTTGTGGACTTCAATTCAGCGTGCCTGACTGGGGAATTCTGGGAGTTGAGGTCCACAAGCAGGGGTCTTCAAACGCGGCCCTTTTATGACTTGTGGACTTGAACTCCCAGAATTCCTCAGCTAGGCATGCTGGCTGAGGAATTCTGGGAGTTGAAGTCCACCAGTCATAAAAGGGCTAGGTTTGAAGAGCCCTGCCCTAATCCCTGCTTTTACCTAGGCTGTGACAGGCTGAAACTGCTAAACTGTTTTAATAATAATAATAATAATAATAATAATAATAATAATAATAATAATAATAATAATAATAATAATAATAATAATAATTTTATTTATATACCGCCCTTCTCCCGAAGGACTCAGGCAGCCTTTTCAAAGGCAGCCTCTCATAAATTGCAGAGTTCAAATATCCACAGCATAGATGCATGTAAAGCATTTTAAAATGTTTTATACTGTTGTTTTTATTGATTGTAAGCTACCATAGAGTCGACTCAAGGTGAGATGGGTGGCATATAAACTCTATCAATAAAAAAATAAGTAAAGTAAATAAATACAGTTAATCTTTGACATACGACAGTTGGCCTAGCAACTGTTCAAAGTTACACAGACCTTCCCTGGGCTATTTATGACCCATATTAAAAGTTTTGACAGCTGGCCTATCCCCCAGTCATGTGAACTCATTCGGCAATAATTTTAGCATACTCTGGTCACATGTACACGATTTACAATTTTTTTTGTGGAAATCAGCATTTATTTCTGGTTTCTAGCAATCAATGCCAATTACGGACAATTGATTTGCTGAAATAATTCTGCATTCAATTAACAATTGCCACAAAAAGAGTCATAAAATCGGGCGCGGTTACACGGTGACCTTCTTAACGACGTAGGGCTATAAATTCCTTGTAATATCCATTCGCCCTTCAGAGTGCCAATATATTCGTGCCTCAAAAAATCAGAGTGAATAGACCTTGATTTTGTCAGCTATGAAAAGAAACCTTGAGCTATGAAAATAATTTCAACTTGCCCAGGAAAAGTACTGTTTCAATCACTGTCCTGCACACAGAGGCACAGAAAGTTTATTCCGCTGCGCTTATTCCCTGCCGCAGTTCGTTGATCTGGTTTTTTCTCTTTCTCTTTTTCTTTTCACAGATAAATTTTGTGTTTCTGTTTAACATAGTTAGGATTCTAATGACAAAGCTGAGAGCTTCAACCACTTCGGAAACCATACAGTACAGGTAAGTACAGTATTAAATGAGAACAGAACTTACGTTGCTAAGGGAGCTGATTGTTACATGAGTTGTGCCCAATTTTACAACCTCTTTTGCTCTAGTCATAAAGTCAAACACCTCGGTTGTTAGGTTACTCACAAGGTAGTTAAACAAATCTGGTTCCTCCCATTGACTTTGCTTGCTAATGGTGATAAAATGACCCTAGGATATTGCAACCGTTGTAAATTAATTAGTGAACAATTAACCAGTGGAACAACCCGCCTCCAGAAGCGGTGAATGCTCCAACACTGGACGTTTTTAAGAAGAAATTGGACAACCATTTGTCTGAAATGGAATAGGGTTCCCTGCCTGAGCAGGGGGCTGGACTAGATGACTTCCAGGGTCCCTCCCAACTCTGTTATTCTAAGTAGTTCTAAGCACACGCCAAGCATCCAAATTTTGATCATGTGACCCTGAGGCTGCTGCAACGGTCATAAGTGTGAAAAATAGTCCTAAGTCATCTTTTGAAACTTTGAATGGTCACTAATTGAATGGTTGTAAGTCAAGGACTATCTGTATGGCATGCTTTGGTTGCCACAGTATAAAAGAGACGTTGAGGCTCTGGAAAGACTCCAGAGAAGAGCAACAAAGATGATTAGGGGGAAATGGAGTATAAAACATACGGAGAACGGTTGCTGGAATTGGGTGTGTCTAGTTTAGTGAAGAGAAGGAGGTGGAAGAGGAACAGTCTACTTGGAGGCTCCTACAAAGATGAGGGGATCAAACTATTATACAAATAGCAATAGCACTTACTGTAAATACCATGTCATAGTGCTTTACAACATTTTACCGACCTCAGAAGGATGGAAGGCTGAGTCAACCTTGAGCAGGTCAGGATCGAACTGCTGACAGTGGACAGAGTTAGCTTGCAATGCTGCGTTCTAACCACTGCTCTTCAAAGCACCTGAAGGCAGGGCAACAAGCAACAGATGGGTTTGGAAGCATAGTATGTCTGGATTTTGTCTTGGTGCTGGATTTCATGCTTGATCTTTTGACTTCTCCTCCACAGGAAGGCAGTCAAAGCAACGTTAGTCCTCCTGCCACTCCTAGGAATCACCTACATGCTGTTTTTCGTCAACCCAGGAGAAGATGAAATTTCCCAGATCTTTTTCATCTACTTCAATTCTTTCTTGCAGTCTTTTCAGGTAAGAAGCCAGAAGGCTAGTATCAGGATTGTGTCATGGTACCACTTGACGACGCTTTAGGAAGGCCACACTTGGAATCCCGCATCCGGTTTTAGTCATCACACCATGAAAAAAAGATGCTGAGACTCTAGAACAGACAGGTCAAACACAAGGCCCGGGGGCCGGATGCGGCCCGCGAAGTGGTTTCATCCGGCCCGCGAAACCATCCTGGAAACAGTGAGGGAACTGCCCCCACTGCCTTGGCCCTGGCCCAGAGACCCTCCTTCTACCAGAGACCCTCAGATCTGTCCCACTCCTGCCCAGGCCCCCATAGGCACCCTTGATGCCAACGATGTAGAGCTGGCCACGCCCACCCAGCAGGCCATACGCACTCAGGCCACGCCCACCCAGTAGGCCATGCCCACCCTGGCCACACCCACCCAGCCCCCTGAGGGCAACCGCAATGCTGATGCGGCCCTCAATGAAATTGAGTTTGACACCCCTGCTCTAGAAAGAGTGCAGAGAAGAGCAGCAAAAATGATCAGCAGGCTGGAGGTTTAAACATACAAAGAACGGTTGCTGGAATTGGGTGTGTCTTGTTTAATGAAGAGAAAGACTAGAGGTGACATGATAGCAGTGTTTCAATATTTGAGGGGGCTGCCCCAAAGAAGAGGGGGGGATCGAACTATTCTCCAAAGCACCTGAAGTCAGGAGAAGAAGCAACGGATGGAAACTAATCAAGGGAGGAAGCAACCTGGAACTAAGGAGGAATTTCTTGCCAGTGAGAACAATTAATCAGGGGGACGATTTGTCACCAGAAGTTGGGGGTGCCCCAACACTGGAGGTTTATAAGAAGAGATTGGACGGTCATTTGTCTGAAATGGTATAGGGTCTCCTGCTTGAGCAGGGGGTTGGACTAGATGACCTCCAAGATCCCTTCCAATTCTTTTAAGTCTGAAGGAGTGGCTCTCTAATCATGCCAAAATTCAGTTCAGCATTCATGTCAAAAACTGGACGCCTGTATGTAAAAGTCTAGATTATAATTTTTGTCCCTATCATCTATATTTGAAATGCATCCATCACTTGGACTAGTTTCTTGCACCTTAAATTCAGCACTGTTAATAGTAGAATTATAATTAAAAGAATGCAGGCAAATTCTCAAGCTGAGAATCTACGTCTTAATATTTCTCTTTTTTCCCTAGGGGTTTTTTGTGTCTGTGTTTTACTGCTTCTTAAATAGTGAGGTAAGTTGTACTACCCCTGTTTTTATTAAACCAAAGGGAATTGTTTGTGGAGAAATGAAACAAATTGCAACAAACAACATATGAATTATTAGATATATTTATTCTCCAATCACACCAAGAAGAGCACCATTAATTTTATGAAGGGTGAGAAGAGAAGAGAAGAGAAGAGAAGAGAAGAGAATATAGAACAGAATAGAATATAGAATAGAACAGAATAGAACAGAATAAGAAATAGAATAGAATAGAATATAGAATAGAACGGAAGAGAAGAGAAGAGAACAGAAGAGAATATAGAATAGAACGGAATAGAACAGAATAAGAAATAGAATAGAATAGAATATAGAATAGAACAGAATAGAATAGAATAAGAAATAGAATAGAATATAGAATAGAACAGAATAGAATAGAATAGAATAGAATAGAATAGAATAGAATAGAATAGAATAGAATAGAATAAGAAATAGAATAGAATAGAATAGAATATAGAATAGAACGGAATAGAAGAGAAGAGAAGAGAATATAGAACAGAATAGAATAGAACAGAATATAGAATAGAACAGAACAGAATAGAATAGAATAGAATAGAATAGAATAGAATAGAATAGAATAGAATAGAATAGAATAGAATAGAATAAGAAATAGAATAGAATAGAATATAGAATAGAACAGAACAGAATAAGAAATAGAATAGAATATAGAATGGAATAGAACAGAACAGAATAAGAAATAGAACAGAATAGAATAGAATAGAATAGAATAGAATAGAATAGAATAGAATAGAATAGAATAGAATAGAATAGAATAGAAACTTTATTGTCACTTTAAATGGACAGTAATCAGCATACATTAAAATGAAAGATAAGTGGAAAATGAGTTATTATCTGCTGTAGGAAGAGGTAGATTTCAGTACGATGGGCTGATTCCAATGCCTGCCCTCAAATCCACATTTGTAGGATTATTCATTTTCTCTTTTTAATATAAAGATATATTAAATATAACATAAATATTTTAATATAATATTTATATTTTTAATATATCTACATTAAACAGAAAGTGATAATCTTAATAAAAGAATATATAATATTTATTATAACACAAATAATCTTTTATTAAGATTATCAAGCTTGTAAGCCGCTCTGAGTCTTCGGAGAAGGGCGGGATATAAATGGAATTAAAATAAAATAAATAAATAAATATAAAAAACAAATGGAACGAGAAAGAGGAAGGACTGTGGGATAAAGGGGAAAAGGAATAAGAGGGGGGGGGAAATCATTGACTTCCAACCTTTTTCAGTGCAGTAAAATGCGAAATAAAATAAGAGCTTCAACTTCCTTACTTTTTCATACTTGGTAAATATTAATAACTATTGCTATAACGACAAAGTTGTCAGCAAAACCTAATGTTGAGCTTTCATTTGTTTTTCTGTCTTGAGCATGAAATGTAGAAGTGGTTTCTAGAAACAAAATTAGATGTATCTTTTTTTTTCTAATTACAGAAGGTACTGGACATACAATGAAAATTGAGCCCCAAATTTTCCACTGCTAAGCAAAACAGTTGTTAAGTATTTTTTTACCCCGTTTTGCAGCTTTTCCTGCCACAGTTGCTAAGTGAGTAACACGGTTGTTAAGGGCTTCCCCATTGACTTTGCTTGCCAGAAGGTCACAAAAGGGGATCACGTGACCCCAGGCCACTGCGACCGTCATAAATATGAGTCAGGTCTGAATTTTGGTCTGAATTTTGGTCTCGTGACCCTGGGGATGCTGCAAGGATTGTGTGAACAATAACATAAGTCACTTTTTCCAGCGCTGTTGTACTGGAATAAATGCTCTAAGTGTCTTACTAAATATAAGACAAGGATTACTTGTAATTCTCTGGTATAACTCCATCATTTAGGTGGGATTATTTATTTTCTACTAGCAGTCCTATCAGCTTCAAGGAACTGACAGTCAGTACTGCAGACTATTTGACAAACAAGGATAAATTCCAGATCCATCTTCATATTTACTTTAAAGGGTGGCCCTGATTTGTTGGCGGGGGGCAGCAGAATCAAGATCACATGAAGTGTTAGTACCACTTTACAAGGCCTTGGTAAGGCCACACTTGGAATACGGCATCCAGTTTTGGTCACCACGATGTAAAAAAGATGTTGAGAAGGTACAGAGAAGAGCAACAAAGATGATTAGGGGACCGGAGGCTAAAACATATAAGGAACGGTTGCTGGAATGGGGTATGTCTAGTTTAATGAAGAGAAGGACTAGGGGTGACATGATAGCAGTGTTCCAATATCTCAGGGGCTGCCCCAAAGAAGAGGCAGTCAAGCTACTCTCCAAAGCGCCTGAAGGCAGGACAAGAAGCAACGGATGGAAACTAATCAAGGAGAGAAGCAACCTGGAACTAAGGAGGAATTTCCTGACAGTGAGAACAATTAACCAGTGGAACAACCTGCCTCCAGAAGTTGTAAATGTAAAAGTGGTTTTTAAGAAGAGACTGGACAACTGTTTGTCTGAAATGGTATGGGGTCTCCTGCCTGAGCAGGGGGTTGGACTAGATGACCTCAAAGGTCCCTTCCAGCTCTATTCTATTCTTTCTTGGAATCTCCCCAGATCTCTCAAGATTTGGAGGAAACGTTGGTACAAACAGGAAGTCCTCGACTTACAGCCGTTAGTTTAGTGATCATTTGAAGTTACAGCGACCCTCAAAAAAAGTGACTTATGACTGTTTTTCATACATACGACCATTACTGCATCCCCATGGTCACGTTTTCAAAACTCGGACGCCTGGCAATTGATTCATATTAATAAAGACGGTCGCCGTGTCCTGGGGTCACGTGAACCCCTTTTGCGACCTTCTGACAAGCAAAGTCAATGAGAGAAGCCAGATTCACTTAGTAACAATTGCAAGAAAGTTCTTCAAACTTCAAAATTTCACAAAATTTCTGTCTCGCTAATTATAGCCACACGTCAAGGACTACCTGAACATAGAAATCTCTGTCGGTTTTTTTTTTTTTTTAAAAATTAGTATACCCAAGTTCACAAATCTATATATGAAAAGGGGAAACAGGCACTGAAGTATTCACCCTTTTTTATTAGGGTAATTCTGATTTATTTTCACTTGGAGAAGCATCCCTGAATACACCACACCAGGCCTCTAACCAGATTCCTCTCTCTTTTTTTGGATTTTCCAGGTGCGTTCTGCAGCTAGAAAAAGGTGGCATCGTTGGCAAGACCATCATTCGCTCCGGGTCCGTGTGGCCCGTGCCATGTCCATGCCCACCTCTCCCACCAGGATTAGCTTTCACAGTATAAAACAAACTGCGGCTGTGTGAACAAACCCAAACCCCTGGAGCATTGTTTCTCAACCTTGGTCCCTTTAAGACTTGTGGACTTCAACTCCCAGAATTCCTCAGCCAGCATGGGAGTTGAAGTCCACTCACTCTGGCTAGGGGATTCTGGGAATTGAAGTCCACCAATCCCTGCTGCAGAATCTGAAGTCCACTCACACTGGCTAGGCTATTCTGGGTGTTGAAGTCCATTCATACTAGCTGGGGGATTCTGAGAGTTGAAGTCCACTCACACTTGCTAGGGGATTCTGGGAGTTGAAGTTCACCCAATTTAGCTAGGAATTCTGGGAATTGCACATATCTTAAAGTTTCCAAGGTTGAGAATCACTGGTCTGGAGAGAGCTGTTTTCCCTTGTGGCTTTCTCCCCTCCCAATTGAACCTGTATTTTTTTTTCTTCATTTTTAATTCCCCCAAAAAGCAACTTGGGTTTATTTCTGCAGAGAAAACTCTCTGTTTTAATGTGATGCTCTTTTTTCCAAAGGAACTGCAGTTTTTTTTTAAAGGGGGGCAGTGGGCAGAAAAAGGGATATTGGAGAGGGATATCAGCGAGGAATTTCCCTTGTTGTCCAAAATGCTAATTCTTTGGCTGGAAAGAGTGACCAAGCAAGACGCTGCAAGGGGAGAATATGCGGCTGGTGTCAAAAAAGTCAAGATGGTAGCTAGGAAAATGCAATTGTGAAGCCCTGCCACTTTTGAAAACCACCATTTACTTTTGATTTACATCCTGCCTTTCTTATGCAACCCACGGCACCCTAGCATCCCTTCCTCTGATTTTCCCTATAACAACAACCCTGTGAGGTGAAAGCGCTGAAAGAAAGAGACTGGCACAAAATTACCCAGCCAGATTTCGGGCCTAAGGCAGGACTAGAACTCACCGTCTCCTAGTGATTGACTCTAAGTCTCCCAGCCACCTTTCAGCCTAAGGCAGGACTAGAACTCACCGTCTCCTGGTGATTGGCCCAAAGTCACCTGGCTGGTTTTGTGCCTAGGGCAGAACTGGAACTCACAGTCTTTCAATTTCTAGACCAGCTGTAACCACTACACCAAACTCTCATCTCAACCTTTCCCTTCCCTCCCTCCCCCCCTCCCCGCCAGTACTCTAGCCTTTCAAAAAGAACTAATAAAATTATTTATTTATATAAATTTTCCCCCTTTCTCTTTAACCGTTTTGTTGAGTCCGCTATTACAAACAAATGACTCACACACCTAAGGTGATTCTCAGAGACCGCCTGGAGAAGTTCCTGCCATTTTTCTTGGCAAGGCTTTTCAGAAGTGGTTTGCCATTGTCTCCTTCCTAGGGCCAAAGGAGTGACTGGCTCAAGGTCACCCCGCTGGCTTTGTGCCCAAAGCAGGACTAGAACTTACTGTCTCCTGGTTTTTAGCCTGGGACCTTTAACTACTGCACCAACTGACGCAGCCTATCTTGGTTACTCTGTGCTAAATACAGATTTAGCATGCAGACTCTGCTAATTTGGGACCCAAAGGAAGAGCTAAATAAATACATTTTATTCTACTTTTTATGAATAAAGAATCCATGTCTGTAGTTTCACAGAGCAGGGGAATCTGTTCTTCAGAAGGCCCTAATACATGTTTATTCAAAAAGAAAAGAAGAAAAAAAAATGACAGGGAAATAGATTTATTGCTTTTTAGGTGAAAAAAAGAACACCTGGGTTTTTTTTAGTGGGCATCAGAGATTAGTAATTTTGTTAAGCCATGGCTTGTTGGGGTGGTTCATACAACCTGCTAATATAAAAGCTAAAATATGATGGCTTTGCATGATGTTGAATGAAATATATATAGTGTATGTATACACACACACACACACATATACATACACAGATAGTCCTCAACTTACAACCACTTGTTTAGTGACTGTTTGAAGTTACAACGATGCTGAAAAAAGTGATTTACAATTAGTCCTCAAACGTACGACCATCACGGTCTTCCCACAGCAGCAGCATCAGAATTTGGCAACTTAGCATCCATCAGATTTACGATTAGTGTCACCAGGATCACATTATCGCCGTTTCTGACTTTGCCAGCAGGGTATCTGCTGGCAAAGTCAATGGGGGAAGCCAGGTTCACTTAACAAGCATATGATTTGCTTAACAACAACAGCAGCAAAAAAGGTCATAAAATTGGATGACTCACTTAACAATCATCTTGCTTAGCGACAAGTTCCAGCTCCAAATTTGGTCATAAGTCGAGGATTAACTGAACTGTCTCTAGCTTGGTTTCTATAATTGATCAAGCTTAGTCAAATCTATGCTGAATCCAGTTTTAAGTTCTATGGGGTGCAGAATAACAGAGTTGGAAGGGACCTTGGAGGTCAGCTAGTCCAACCCCCTGCTCAAGCAGGAGATCCTGTACCATTTCAGACAAGTGGCTGTCCAGTCTCTTCTTAAAAGCCTCCAGTGTTGGAGCACCCACGATTTCTGGAGGCAAGCTGTTCCACTGGTTAATTATCCTCACAGTTAGGAAGTTTCTCCTTAGTTCTAACCTGGTTTTGTCCTTGATTAGTCTGCACTGTCGCTTCTTGTCCTGCCTTCATGTAATTGCAAACAAACTTGCAAACACACACATTCATACAAACACATGTGAATGCTGCTGAGGTTTCTGTGATTGTTGGTTTATTAAATAAACCTTTATTGTCAAAGTACAACATGTGTACATTGAGCTTAGCTGAGCCTCCCACCCACCCCGTGCTCTCTCCCCCCAACACACAGTGACAACAAACCCTCCATCCTACCACACCATCATTTAGAGCAGGGGGTCTTCAAACTTGGCCCTTTTATGACTTGTGGACTTCAACTCCCAGAATTCCTCAGCCAGGCATACTGGCTGAGGAATTCTGGGAGTTGAAGTCCGCAAGTCATAAAAGGGCCAAGTTTGAAGACCCCTGATTTAGAGTTTCACTCCTGCCACCTTTTTGCACAGTGCAGTGGTTGTGAGCTACTGCAGGGGACAAGATCAACCCTTAAGATAAGATAAGATAACGTTTGTTGTTATTTTTTTTACCGTGGGCACAATGGCGCACATCAAAAATGAAATTTAGCTGCCCGTTCTCAAAGTGAGACACATACATGACACACACCTAAAACATACTACATACAACGTATGTGTAGACCCAAACCCCTACATATACATAACAATAAAATATTAAATACTGTCCAACTTGAACGTGTAACAGAAGAAAGCCTGAGAGTTCACAAGGTTAATGCTGTAATGCCTCATTTTGGCCAGGTGGACCTTGGCTGTGGGTTTGGCTAGAGTGGGACTTCAGTGGGAGGTAGTTACCCCGAAGAAGTAATTTAGCATATTTTGAAAGCTCATGGATAAATTTGTAATTGCCTTGTTTGTAAACAAGGAATCCAGTGTGAGAGTGTGCTGCTGAGATGTTTGTGTAAAACAATAGCCTGTTTGTTTTTGGTAGGGATAGTGATGTTATTTGAGACCAGTCAAAGAATTGGGTCAGTTGGCTTAAGAAGCATTGCTGCACAGGTCAAAAAAGTGAAAGTGGGTCTTCAACCTCATGATATAAGCCAAGGTCTCCAAACTTGGCAACTTTTGAGACTTGTGGACTTCAACTCCCAGAATTCCTCAGCCATGTTGCCATGTTTAGAGATCCCTCAGATAAGCTTGCTTTTCTTACATACTGCTTCACTTTGCTCATTTAAAGCAGATGGGGCTTTCCTGACCTCTCCATTCCTAATCAGCTGACCCTGTTTTTAGGAACTATGAGCAGTCTTGAAATAGAAAGGTAGATTTTTAAAAACATCTGCTTTTTCAATATTTCTGGATTCTGTGTGGACAAAACATAGCTGGGCTTTGATGAGGACGATTTATACCTTCAAAAACAAGGTATTTAGGCTAGACTGCAAATTTGTCTGAATAAATTATGTTAGTGTATAATAGCCAAAATTCAAGAGGAATCTTATTGCCCCCTTTTCAGCTAAATTTTTATTTAAAGGCAGAAGTTTTCATCAGATGCGTAGTGTGGCTATCGATTTTTCTCAAACTTGGCTCCTTTAAGAGGAATGGACCAATTCCCAGAATTCAATTCCCATTCCCATGACTGGCTGGGGAATTGGGGAAGATGAAATCCACACATGCTTGCTGGGGAATTTTGGGAACTGAGATCCACACACCTTTGAGTTGTGAAGTTTGAAAACATGGACTAATTTGAGGTGAGATTTAAAATGGAAAGGGGAAGGAGAAAATCTGTGGCTTATAACAGAGTAATTGCTCTCGATTTTGAGCCCCAGGCTCAAAAAGTTCACTTTTGTTTTATAAAGGGAAACTTTGTATTAAAAAATACTCAGAATGAAGGAAATAATGAATGACAACTTAATTCCAAAAAGTTGTGTTACACTGGAATGATCTAGTTAGGCTCTCCTGGAATTTTTATGTGATGTTGAAATACAGTGTAAATATTTTCAATAAATAAACACTTCTGGATTTTAAGGTCTGTGTGATTAATTTTGGGGAAGGAAAGGGAACCAGTTCGTCGGCCCTTTAGAATTCAGAACAGGGACCCCAATAGGGTTTGTTCCCCCCGCTGGGAATGGTTTAGTATAGGTCTACAAACAGCTATGAACCTTCTCAACTAATGAAACTTCTTGGATGAGAAGAAACGTCTTCTTCAAATTAAAAACAGTCTAGTTGCCTTTTGAAAAAGCATCTTTGCGATAACTATGACCTGGATGGCTGAGTATCTCCGCAGACACTTCTTGACCATAAAGTAGAGTAGAAAGAATGGAACGGGATGAAATGGAGTGGAGTAGAAGGGAAGAGAAGAGAATGGAGTGGAGTGGAATGGAATGGAATGGAATGGAATGGAATGGAATGGAATGGAAGAGAACAAAATAGACTAAAAACTTTACTGTCACTTTCAACGTACACTAATAAGCATACATTAAAATGAAATTTCATTGCATTCAGCTGTTTAAAAAATATCATTTTGCATATACCCACATACACACGCATTTATGACACAGAGAAACATCACAATCTAGTTTGAATGTATACATATACGTGGCGGGGTAAAAAAAAAAGAATCCTGCGAATTCGGATGGCATAAGAAACAAAGCTCTTACAGAATCTAGTAGGTCTGCTATAAATACTTCAAAACCTCCTACCAGAGTTTTTGCATAACTTTCATTAAATGTGACACATATGATTGTGTGATGTTACAAATGACATCCACCCTCTGTTGGTTGTCCTCTTCTTCTTTGTCTTTCCATATTTCCAAATAATACATAGAAATCTGGGTCTTTGTTTTGGGCCAACTTCTTTGATGATCTCTTGAGTTTGTTTTCTTGGCTGTCTATCTATTCTCAGAAGTCTTCCCCAACTCCAACTTCCAAAGCATCAATACTCCCCTCCTGCTTCTTCAAAGTCCAACTTTCTCTTCCATAGAGGGTCACGGGGAATAGAGACAGTCCCCAAGTTACAACCATAACAAAGCCTGCCCTTCATAGCTGTGATGGTCATAAGTCAGATCGTCTACATGACTGATCTGATCTTGCGACTTTTTGCACGGTTATTAAGCAAATACCGCAGTTCTAAAGATTCCACCATGATCATTAAGGAAATACCACACTCATTAAACAAACCAATGCTTTGCTATGAATTGTTTTTACTGAAAACGTGGAAGTAAATGCTGGTTAGTGACAAAATACATAATTACATAATAAAATGTAGCCGTGATCACAGGGCACTGCATATGCCGGTAAATGCAAGCAGTTGCCCAGTGCCTGAAGACAGTGATGTAACTGGGAAAAGGCCATTATCAGAACTTCAAATTCTGGTTATGAGGAATATCCTTTATAACTTTGAACGGTCACCAAGCAGCCAGTCATAAGTTAAGGACTGTTGTGGGAAGTCAGCTCCCACCCCCACCCCCAGAGAAACAAAATATTTTTGGAAATATTAAAAGGAAGAATATTATATTTCCCCAAAGGATCTTAAAGGCAGGAAACCCCCACCCCTGCCCCCCAGTCTCTCTGCCCCAAACAGAAACCAGGTCTGCAGAAATGCAGATGTGATAATCTTGTCAGAAAGATTGGAGTCAGGAAGCTGATGGGATTAGAAAGACAAAGATCCCTACAATCAACAATGCCTCACACCAAAAAAATCCAACACTCATCAGCCACAGCCCCAGGGAAGCAGGATATGACCTTTGGGATATAATTGGATTAACCCCCCCCCACCATCAGAATACCAGAAGGGCACACTCAGACTCAGGTCAAAGTTCATGCCACAGGAACATGCTCATGCCAAACAAAAGCCCAAGGAAGTATAAAAACCCACTCCCTACTACATGTGCTCTCACTCTTTTCTTCCAGAGCCATCTTTCTGTCTGGCTCTCCTCTTCAATAAACTACAACCTTCTTTCTAAAGCAGTCTCCATTTTGATTATTCCCAGCTTGGACTGGGCCCTGATGAAGATTTTTCTTTCAACATTTATCTACACCACAGGTTACAAAATTAAAAACACTGGAGTTGAAAAGAGCTTGAAAATTGGACAGGGCATGAAAAACGTTCCAGAGCATTCTTGACGGTGACAAAAATCACCCTAAATCAAAGTTAGAACCAATGGAGACAATTCTGGGATGCAGCAATATATCCTGCGAGTTTTGATGTGAGAAAGGGAATTCTAAACACGCAAACAAAAGGAACCATACTGTAATACTTGCTGACCCTAGCTAATATATTATGCAGTCCTAAGGAACATTTTTAGATCTGGGCATGGATTCAAAACTTTTCTGAGAGCAGATTGCTTCCATGTTAAGCTGTAAACCATTGTTGGCCGGGGAATTCTGGGAGTTGAAGTCCACAGGCCTTCAAGCTGCCAAGTTTGAAAAACACTGCTGTAAATCAAATTCTCAGCCGGTAATAGCAGATCTAACAATAGAAACAAGAACTTCAGAGTGGCTTACCGTATTTTCCGGCGTATAACGACTGGGCGTATAAGACGACCCCCTACATTTCCTGTTAAATTATAGGGTTTGGGCGATACTCGCCGTATAAGACTACCCCTCTTCCAACGCACACTAAATAAAAATTAAAAAACATCAGATTTGATTTTAATATGGTAATTTTAATTCAAATGCTTATGACATGCAGGTGCTTAGTAGGAAAACTGTCACTTATAAACATAAGGCTGTTGTCATCAAACATGTAAACATAAAACAGTGCAAGTGGATTAAACAACAACAACAACAACAACAACAACAACAACAACAATAATAATAATAATAATAATAATAATATTAATAATAATAATAATAATAATAATAAGTTGGAGGGGACCTTGGAGGTCATCTAGTCCAACCCCCTGCTAAGGCAGGAAACCCTATAAACCCTGTAAAAAATCACAGACTGCAGCTTCTTCTCCAATTGGTCCTGCTTTCCCTGCGCAGACTAAATGGGAGATCCGCTCCAGGTTTTCCAGCCAGCCCTGTCCCTAAATTTTCAGCACCCGGCGTATAAGACGACCCCTGACTTTTGAGAAGATTTTCATGGGTTAAAAAGTAGTCTTATACGCCAGAAAATACAGTAATCTAATTGCGGTTCTCACAGCGACCTTAGTTTAATTGGTGCTCCTATTAGAAATTGGAGAGAGTTACAAATGGACTTTTTTTTTGTCCCATTGGTTCATAATAAATGCTGCAGGAGTCGGTTTCCTCCCTCTGTAGGATCATTTATAACAGCCTCTTCATTCTTTGCTGGAATCTCTTTCAGAGCCTTTGCAGAATTTTATCAGCTGCCAAGGAAAGTGCTGCGTTTAGCTCACACACACACACACACACCCGTAAGCCACTAAGAGTCATTGACTTTGACTTCGGAGGAAGCTTCTGCTAAGCAGCTTACTCATCCCATTCCCTATTGTTCCGGCCTTCATTAAAGGAGAGATTAAAAAACAACGACTTTGCAGTACAATGTGCAAATGACTCAGCTCGTCTTGCAGGATGACTCAGCATTCATTAGCACAGGTGGCAACCCAAGAAGTCCTCGACTTACAACAGTTCATTGAGTGCCCATTCAAACTTACGGCAGCACTGGGAAAAAAAAGAGGCTTATGACCGTTACGATCTATGACCAGGTGATCAAAATTCAGAGGCTTGGCAACTGGTTCATACTTAGGGCCATGGCTGCGTCCCCAAGATCATGTGATCCCCTTTTGCGACCTTCTGAAAAGCAAGCACAAGGGGGAAGCCAGCTTAACCCCCGCTGCAGTGATTCCCTTAAGCACTGTGGCAAGCAAAGTTGTAAATTCACTTAACAAGTTTCTCACTTAACAACAGAAATTTTGGGCTCAGCTGTGAGCATCAGTTGAGGACACCCCTGATTTAGACAATTCATGCCCCGTTGGTTTCAGAGATATTTTGTTACCTATAAAAGGAAACAAAATAACCACAGGCTGCAGCTTCTGACTTCCTGCTGGAAGCTTCCATTGAGCTTCCTTGTGGGAACCTAGTAGAGAGTATCAGAAATACTTCCTTCCTTCCTTCCTTCCTTCCTTCCTTCCTTCCTTCCTTCCTTCCTTCCTTCCTTCCTTCCTTTCCTCCCTCCATTCCCCTCTTCTTCTCTAGTATCTTCCCCTGCCCTCCCCCATCCTCCCCTGCCCTCCCCTGCCCTTCCCAGCAGGCACATCAATGGCTGCTGGGTAGGGAAGGGAGCAAAGGATTGCAAGACTGCCTGGGAAACTGTCATGGAAGGTTAAAAATGAAGATTATTTAGCCACAGCAGCTGAAACAGCCACAACTTTCCCAGAATTTATTCCCTTGGGTGTCATAGGTCCTGGACATCAAACACGTTCTGTATGTTAATCCACCTTGGTTCAAAAATTGTTACCCTATGTTGCATCATTTTGCCCAGTAAAAGATCATGACAATGACAGTTTTATACACACAGACACACCCACACACCCACACACATATAGCAATTGCAATAGCATTTAAGATTTATATACTGCTTCATAGTGCTTTACAACCCTCTCTAAGTGGTTTACAGAGTCAGCATCTTGCCCTCAACAATCGGGATCTTCTTTTTACCAACCTTGGAAGGATGGAAGGTTGAGTCAATCTTGAGCCAGTCAGGATCGAACTCCTGGCAGTGGGCAGAATTAGCCTGCAATAGGGCATTCTAACCACTGCGCCACCAGGGCTCTTCTAACACCTGAATTATGATCACATGATGCGTGAGGTTCTCTTTGATGAGAAAAATGTGAAAAATATTCCTAAGTCTTTTTTCAGTGCCATTGTAAGTTCAAATGGTCACTAAGCAAACTGCTATAAGTTGATAGCCACTTGAATATATGTACAATAACTGAAATGATTAAAATTGGACGATACAGATAAATGGATAGAGAACATATTACTTGAATATATATATATATATATATATATATATATATATATGGATCCTTGGTTTTTCGGGTTTTTCCCCGCATAGAATTAAAGGTGTAGGCGCAACGTTTCGACGGAATCCCATCCGTCATCATCAGGCTTCTGCTTCCTTCTTCTGGGAGAAGCATGTGGCTGTTTGTTCCTCTTTTTTAAACTGCCAGAGGGGGTGTGTTCTGTGGAGGTGTGCTCTGATTGGGTAGGGGACCAAGTGTGTTCTGATTGGGTGTGAGTGTGTTTTGAATCGTGGGTGTGTTCTGATTGGGTGGGGGTGTGTTCTGAGTGGATGGGCTGGTCTCAGCTGCCAGCTTCAGACCTGAGCTGGTGAGTTGTGCTGCTTTTGTTCGGCTTCGTGTTTGTGGTGGTGCCATGTTTTTATAGTGGGTGTCAGTTTGCTTATTGTGTGGTTTGGAGGGGTTTAAAGTGGCTGATGTTGCAGCTGTAGTTAGGTTTCTGTTTTGTGGTTGTGTGTCTTTATCGTTGTGGGTTCGGATTTGCTTTTTGAATGGTTGTGTGGTGGTGATGTCATGTGATGTTATCATGAGTTTGGGTCTGGTATCATTCTTGGTGGTTGGGCTTCGTCTGTCAATCAAGGCGGGTTTCCAAATGGCTGGTAGACGAGAGGTATCATCTCGTTTATTCATGCTGTGGGGGCGTTTTTCTATCTCAATGGCTTCTCTGATTATTCTGTTGTTAAAATGTTCAATTTTGGCGATAGTTTTGGTTTTTTTAAAATCAATTTCATGTCCCGTGGCTTCAAAGTGTTGGACCAGGGATGAAGTTTGTTCTCCCTTTCTGAGTGAGTTTTTGTGCTCTTCAATGCGTGCACTTATTCTTCTGTTGGTCTGTCCGATGTATGTGGTGGGGCAGGTGGTGCATGGGATTTCGTATACTCCTTGGTTTTCTAACCCAATTATGTCCTTGGGGTTTCTTAGGATGGTGGATATTTTTCTGTCTGTGTAGAATGCTGTTTTGATGTTGTGTTTTTGGAGGACCTTGCTGATTCTGTCTGTGGTCCCTTTTAAGTATGGGAGGAGGGCTTTGCCATTTTCTTGTTCTCTGTCTTGGGTTTTTGTGGGTGTCTCTCTTCGGATTAAGTTGGTAATCGTGTTTCTTTGGAATCCATTGGCTGTTAGTACATTAGTGAGAGTGTGTAGTTCGGTTTTTAGGTGTTGTTCGTCAGCTAGGTGTTTTGTTCTGGAGATGAGTGTCTTGGCTACGGAGTTGATCTGTGCTGGGTGGTGGTGTGAGAGTGCGTTCAGATAGCGGTTTGTGTGTGTTTTTTTTATGGTAGATAGTGTGTCCTAGGGAGCCGTTGGATTTCTTGTAGACTAAGACATCAAGCCTGACCAAAATTAACCCTGATGACGCCAACAAAATCAGACTCGAAGTTACCAACATCCTCTGCACCAGCAAACCACCCAAAAGCAACTTACCCAAAGAGGAACAGACAGCACTACTTAACCTAAAAAATGACACCAGCATAATCATTCTGCCAGCAGACAAAGGCAACGCCACGGTGGTAATGAACTCATCTGACTACCATACCAAATTATCCAACCTACTCCGAGACTCCACATACAAACTCCTCAAGACAGATCCCACCACCTACCTGGAAAAAACCACAAAATCCAAAATAAAAGCCACCCCCATCAGTGAAGAGATCCAGAAAACAATCATTCCCAGAGAAAAATCATCCAGATGTCCTAAGCTCTATGGTCTGCCCAAGATAAACAAAGAAGGAACCCCACTCAGACCCATAGTCAGCTCCATAGGCTCACCTCTACAAAATCTAGCCAAATTTCTTGCCAAACAACTACAGCCTTATGCAAATTCCATCACCTCACACGTACAAAACTCATTCCAATTCATAGAGATCATAAGTAAACTAAACTTACAGCCCTGGGACCTACTTGTGAGCTTCGATGTTGTATCCCTCTTCACCCAAGTGCCAATCAAAGAAGCCTTGACAGCTATCCTAAATAAATACAACCCCCCAAAACACATCCTAGATCTGACCAACCACTGCCTATCTAACACATACTTCATCTACAATGGACAAAGATACAAACAAATGGAAGGAGCACCCATGGGATCACCCCTCTCACCTGTCATCGCAAACCTCTACATGGAACACTTTGAAACCCTCGCTCTAGAAAAATCCAACCACAAACCCAAACTCTGGCTCAGATACGTAGATGACACCTTCGTAATCTGGCCACACGGCAAAGAAAAACTGGATGACTTCCTCATACACCTCAATAGCCTACACCCCAAAATACAATTCACCATGGAAACAGAAGCTAACAATCAACTTCCCTTCCTTGATGTCTTAGTCTACAAGAAATCCAACGGCTCCCTAGGACACACTATCTACCATAAAAAAACACACACAAACCGCTATCTGAACGCACTCTCACACCACCACCCAGCACAGATCAACTCCGTAGCCAAGACACTCATCTCCAGAACAAAACACCTAGCTGACGAACAACACCTAAAAACCGAACTACACACTCTCACTAATGTACTAACAGCCAATGGATTCCAAAGAAACACGATTACCAACTTAATCCGAAGAGAGACACCCACAAAAACCCAAGACAGAGAACAAGAAAATGGCAAAGCCCTCCTCCCATACTTAAAAGGGACCACAGACAGAATCAGCAAGGTCCTCCAAAAACACAACATCAAAACAGCATTCTACACAGACAGAAAAATATCCACCATCCTAAGAAACCCCAAGGACATAATTGGGTTAGAAAACCAAGGAGTATACGAAATCCCATGCACCACCTGCCCCACCACATACATCGGACAGACCAACAGAAGAATAAGTGCACGCATTGAAGAGCACAAAAACTCACTCAGAAAGGGAGAACAAACTTCATCCCTGGTCCAACACTTTGAAGCCACGGGACATGAAATTGATTTTAAAAAAACCAAAACTATCGCCAAAATTGAACATTTTAACAACAGAATAATCAGAGAAGCCATTGAGATAGAAAAACGCCCCCACAGCATGAATAAACGAGATGATACCTCTCGTCTACCAGCCATTTGGAAACCCGCCTTGATTGACAGACGAAGCCCAACCACCAAGAATGATACCAGACCCAAACTCATGATAACATCACATGACATCACCACCACACAACCATTCAAAAAGCAAATCCGAACCCACAACGATAAAGACACACAACCACAAAACAGAAACCTAACTACAGCTGCAACATCAGCCACTTTAAACCCCTCCAAACCACACAATAAGCAAACTGACACCCACTATAAAAACATGGCACCACCACAAACACGAAGCCGAACAAAAGCAGCACAACTCACCAGCTCAGGTCTGAAGCTGGCAGCTGAGACCAGCCCATCCACTCAGAACACACCCCCACCCAATCAGAACACACCCACGATTCAAAACACACTCACACCCAATCAGAACACACTTGGTCCCCTACCCAATCAGAGCACACCTCCACAGAACACACCCCCTCTGGCAGTTTAAAAAAGAGGAACAAACAGCCACATGCTTCTCCCAGAAGAAGGAAGCAGAAGCCTGATGATGACGGATGGGATTCCGTCGAAACGTTGCGCCTACACCTTTAATTCTACGCGGGGATATATATATATATATATATATATATATATATATATATATATATATATATATATATATATATATATATTTGTTTTCTGAGGTTTTCGCGGGTGTTCACGTGCTTCTCCCAGAAGAAGAAAGCAGAAGCCACCAGCCTGATGATGACGGATGGGATTCCCCTACACCTTTAGTTCTACGCGGGGAAAAACCCGAATAACCAAAGATCCACATATGAACACCCGCGAAAACCTCAGAAAACAAATATCTTACCTCTACGGGGAGGAAATCCACCAGCTAACCAGGACCTATGAAAAACTCGAAGTACGAAGAGCTTCCATTCTGTGTGACCTCACATTCCTACGCAACTGCCGAGATCAAAATTTAATCCCCACATCCTTCCAATTGAAATTCCACTCCAACTCTGCAGCCATCAAACGCATCCTGATAAGAACTGAACTGGCCCTAATCAGAAATGAACTCCACACAAAAAGATTCCTCCTGGACCGAATCAACAGAGACCTCCTCACACTTCACCTCAAACTCAGCAACAAGATCCACCCCACACTTTGGGACAAATTCAAACAAATCGCCGTCTGGAGAGCTGAAACAGAGACTGCCTACAAAACAGACACACACACCAATAAACTCCGAAGACTAAAGGAATGCCAGAAACAAACCCCTCCTCTCTCACAGCAACACATGAAACAAACTGTGCACAACATCTCAGATAGGATTCTCACCAAAGCCGAAACCAACGTCCTGTCTAAAGGATTTAATTTTGCAGTCGCTCCCAAACACATTCCCACGGAAACCATTATATGCGGAGTCGAATCCAGCCTGACCAAAATTAACCCTGATGACGCCAACAAAATCAGACTCGAAGTGACCAACATCCTCTGCACCAGCAAACCACCCAAAAGCAACTTACCCAAAGAGGAACAGACAGCACTACTTAACCTAAAAAATGACACCAGCATAATCATTCTGCCAGCAGACAAAGGCAACGCCACGGTGGTAATGAACTCATCTGACTACCATACCAAATTATCCAACCTACTCCGAGACTCCACATACAAACTCCTCAAGACAGATCCCACCACCTACCTGGAAAAAACCACAAAATCAAAAATAAAAGCCACCCCCATCAGTGAAGAGATCCAGAAAACAATCATTCCCAGAGAAAAATCATCCAGATGTCCCAAGCTCTATGGTCTGCCCAAGATACACAAAGAAGGAACCCCACTCAGACCCATAGTCAGCTCCATAGGCTCACCTCTACAAAATCTAGCCAAATTTCTTGCCAAACAACTACAGCCTTATGCAAATTCCATCACCTCACATGTACAAGATTCATTCCAATTCATACAGATCATAAGTAAACTAAACTTACAGCCCTGTGACCTACTTGTGAGCTTCGATGTTGTATCCCTCTTCACCCAAGTGCCAATCAAAGAAGCCTTGACAGCTATCCTAAATAAATACAACCCCCCAAAACACATCCTAGATCTGACCAACCACTGCCTATCTAACACATACTTCATCTACAATGGACAAAGATACAAACAAATGGTAGGAGCACCCATGGGATCACCCCTTTCACCTGTCATCGCAAACCTCTACATGGAACACTTTGAAACCCTCGCTCTAGAAAAATCCAACCACAAACCCAAACTCTGGCTCAGATACGTAGATGACACCTTCGTAATCTGGCCACACGGCAAAGAAAAACTGGATGATTTCCTCACACACCTCAATAGCCTACACCCCAAAATACAATTCACCATGGAAACAGAAGCTAACAATCAACTTCCCTTCCTTGATGTCTTAGTCTACAAGAAATCCAACGGCTCCCTAGGACACACTATCTACCATAAAAAAACACACACAAACCGCTATCTGAACGCACTCTCACACCACCACCCAGCACAGATCAACTCCGTAGCCAAGACACTCATCTCCAGAACAAAACACCTAGCTGACGAACAACACCAAAAAACCGAACTACACACTCTAACTAATGTACTAACAGCCAATGGATTCCAAAGAAACACGATTACCAACTTAATCCGAAGAGAGACACCCACAAAAACCCAAGACAGAGAACAAGAAAATGGCAAAGCCCTCCTCCCATACTTAAAAGGGACCACAGACAGAATCAGCAAGGTCCTCCAAAAACACAACATCAAAACAGCATTCTACACAGACAGAAAAATATCCACCATCCTAAGAAACCCCAAGGACATAATTGGTTTAGAAAACCAAGGAGTATACGAAATCCCATGCACCACCTGCCACACCACATACATCGGACAGACCAACAGAAGAATAAGTGCACGCATTGAAGAGCACAAAAACTCGCTCAGAAAAGGAGAACAAACTTCATCCCTGGTCCAACACTTTGAAGCCATGGGACATGAAATTGATTTTAAAAAAACCAAAACTATTGCCAAAATTGAACATTTTAACAACAGAATAATCAGAGAAGCCATTGAGATAGAAAAACGCCCCCACAGCATAAACAAACGAGATGATACCTCTCGCCTACCAACCATTTGGAAACCCACCTTGATTGACAGACAAGTCCCAACCACCAAGAAGGATAGACCCAAACTCATGATAACACCACATGACATCACCACCACACAACCATTCAAAAAGCAAATCCGAACCCACAATGATAACGAGGCACAACCACAAAACAGAAACCTAACTACAGCTGCAACATCAGCCACTTTAAACCCCTCCAAACCACTCAATAAGCAAACTGACACCCACTATAAAAACATGGCACCACCACAAACACGAAGCCGAACAAAAGCAGCACAACTCACCAGCTCAGGTCTAAGGCTGGCAGCTGAGACCAGCCCATCCACTCAAAACACACCCCCACCCAATCAGAACACACCCACCATTCAAAACACACTCCCACCCAATCAGAACACACTTACTCCCCCACCCAATCAGAGCACACCTCCACCCACAGAACACACCCCCTCTGGCAGTTTAAAAAAGAGGAACAAACAGCCACATGCTTCTCCCAGAAGAAGAAAGCAGAAGCCACCAGCCTGATGATGATGGATGGGATTCCGTCGAAACGTCGCTCCTACACCTTTAGAGATTCGAACCTGGGCTGATTGCATATTAGGCAGTATTTTTACCTCTTGAGCCACAGGTTCTCTCTCGCTCTCTGTTAGCTTTCTGCAAGGGGAGATATGAGTCAAATGTTAACTATTTAGATTACCTTGCTAGGCCCCAAACATGGGGCAAATCTTTATTTCCTGTTTTCAGCCTTATCTCAAAGGCCATCGAACAGGCTGTAGTCACACCGGACAGTTCATATATTTGTGTAAATTACTAACAAAGAATTAAGGGAGACTAAGATGCATTTCTGACTCTTATTAGATTACCTTGCTAGGCTCCAAACATGATATGCATTTCAAACTTATTAGTTTTCATCAGTCAGCAAGATAGGCTGAAACAGGAAATAAAGATTTGTCCCATGTTTGGGGCCCAGCAAGGTAATCTAAATAGTTAACAAGCATTTGACACATATCTCCCCTTGCTTCTTAAGCTAACAAAGCGAGAGAGAGACTGTGGCCTAGAGGTGAAAAGAACTGCCTAATGTGCAATCAGCCCAGGTTCGAATCTCAGAAGGGTATGGCTGACTGATGAAAACTAATAAGTTTGAAATGCATATCAGTCTCCCTTAATTCTTTGTTAGCAATTTACACAAATATATGAGCTGTCACCAGTGTGACTACTGCCTGCCTGTTCAATGGCCTTCAAGATATACACACATACACACACACACCCAGGAGAGCATTAAAAAGGTTGAATACTGATTACTACAATATTAGTTCCCACCCCTTGTAAAACAACTCCTCCCAAAATTGTTAAACTACTGAGTCTATTTCAAAATTGTTGCCCTGTCTACTATATATTATATTAAAGACAAAGTAGTGAAGAACAATAATACTATAACAAAACAAAATTAACATTCCAAAGCTCCCCGTTAACAAACTGTTATTGCAATCCACATGTAGACAGTTTACACACAGCATCTTATCTATCCCAAGTCAATAAAGCTAGTTCTTCTTTCAAAATCACATTCTCTATTATTGGAGCCTAATTCAATATTACACTGCTAATTCAATCCTTAACTATGGTTTCTATTTCCCAGGGCTGTACAGATCGATATAATGATAGAAAAGAGCGGGATCAGATCACGTGAGTTGGGCACTCAATTTTCTTTTTACAGCACTAGATTGGTGAAGATTTAGCAGAAGAATGCAATGCATTTTCTCAAAGGTTTTCTACCTTGCAAGTGAGAGCGTCTTTGTTCTTTTTCTCCTCTTTTGCTCATATCATAGTTCACTGAGTTCATAAATAAATAAATACTGCAATATATACGCTTCCATTCAAATCTTCATCCATAAAAGAATATTTAAATAATAATCAGCAAAACCAAAAGCCAGAATAATCAGCTTTTAATAGATTTCTGGCAAAAAAATGGGTTGTTTTTTCTGATCTTACTCAACGTAGATCAGAATTCACTGGTAGATGGTGGTCCTATAGAAATAATAATATTAATAGCGAGAACAGCAATATAATTTATCAAAGTCATATTCCACTCGAGTCTCTGCAGCTCAGGAGGGCTCGAAAAAAATCCAGTCAAAAAATCACACCATCCATTTCTCCTTATTTCCTCTTTGGAATTTACTTCCCATCAGGCTTGGCAAAATTTTGGGTTGATTTATTAGAGCTACCTAAGATGCTTTTGAGGGTTTTTTTCCCCCCTGCACATATTTATTTTTATATACACAGGTAGCCTTTGATTTACAGTCCCAAATTTTCATTGCTGAGCAAGACAGTTGTTAAGTGACTTTTGCCTTATTTTACTACCTTTATGGCATGGTTGTCAAGCAAATCTCTGTAGTTGCCAGGTGAACCACACGGTCGCTAAGTGAATCTGGCTTTCTTCCATTGACTCTGACTGTTGGAAGCTGGTTGAGAAGATCTGAAGTGGTGATCATGTAATCCCAGGACAATGCAAGCATTGTAAATACATGCCGGTTGCTAAATGCCGGAATTTTGATCATGTGTCCATGGGGAAAGCTGCAACAGTCGTAAGTGCGAGGACAAATCATAAATCTTTTTTTTTTTTCACTGCCAATCCCAAAGGTGCTTTTTCAGGAGGCACCTGGACTTTCTGGTGTTTCTTCTGAAGATGTTTCACTTCTCATCCAAAAAGCTTCTTCAGCTCTGACTGGATGGTGAGAAATGGGAGGATTTATACTCCTCGCAGACAGCTGGTCGTTTGCATTCTTTGAGAGAATCGTTGGGGCCACCTGGAGTTTTATCTGTGTCGGCAGACACAGAGTGGTGCAAATGGGTGTGGAGCCTTCTTGGCTGCACGATGTTCTTCTGCCCAGTGTCCCTTCATGGTTGGAGTTACACAGAGGCTATTGGGGATGAGTCTGTGTTGTCTGCATCTCAGACTGAAGCATAAATGGTTCCTGTAGTCTGCCATGTTTTCTGGAAATCCGTTCATACTCCTGCACCATTCAAATGGTGTTCATCCCAAAATGCGTAGCTAAAGGTCTATGGAGATTCTCAGTCATCCAGGTCATGGTTGTCCCAAAGGTGACCTTGAGGACACAGATAATCTTCCAGGTGGCCTCAAGGACTCCCTAAAAGGTTGCAAATGACCAGCTGTCTGCAAGGGTATAAATCCTTGCATTCCCCACCATCCAGTTAGAGCTGAAGAATGAGGGATGAGAAGTAAAATGTCTTCAAAGGAAAACAAAGCCCATTTGCCTCTTGAAAAACCATCTTTGGGACAACCATGAGCTGGATGACGGAGAAGCTCCATGGACATTTCACTGCCATTGTTACTTCAAATGGTCATTAAATGAAGGACTACCTGTAAAAGGTTAATCATGGAGATTAAAGGCGGGTGGTGAGCCCTCCAGAGCTAAGAATAGAAAGATATTTAATGAAAGCGCAGAAAGAATCTGCAGTACAAGAGTCTTCAAATATCATCCTGAGGGGCTGCCACAAAGAAGGGGGGAGTGGGGGGGGTCAGCTTATTTTCCAAAGCCCCTGAAGGCAGGACAAGAAACAATGGATGGAAACTAACCAAGGAGCGATGTAGCCTGGAACTAAGGAGAAATTTCCTAACAGTGAGGACAATTAACCAGTGGAACAGCTTGCCACCAGAAGTTGTGGGTGCTTCATCACTGGAGGCTTTTTAAGAAGAGACTGGATAGCTATTTGTCTGAAATGTTATAAGTTCTCCTGATTGAACAGCAGTTTGGACTCCAAGGTCCCTTCCAGCCCTATTTTCATTGGTTGTTAAGTGAATCCGGTTTCTCCATTGACTTTGCCTGTCAGAAGGTCGCAAAAGGGGATCACGTGACCCCATGACTGTGGCCAAGCGTCCAGATTTTAATCACGTGACCATGGGGATGCAACAACGGTTGTGTGAAAAACAGCCATACAGCACTTTTTTCACTGCTGTGGTAACTTTGAATGGTCACTAAGCAAACTCTTGTAATACAAGGACTATCTGGAATAAAGAAAGGTGATGTTTTGTTTCACTATTGTTGGAGGCCTCTGGACAAGGAAAGTTAATCATGAACACAATAAAAAAAAACACCACACCCAGGGATCGTCAAACTATATATAATAATGAAGTAGAATTAAATAATGGCTGGAGTATTATGGGATGACTTTGCTTTGTGCAACCGCCATGGAACTTTTTCCTGTATTGAATTCTAGGAGTGGAGAAATATTGGTCTTGAATCAGCAACCGTCTTACTTTTGCTTCCTGTAGTGAATTGTATAAAAATAACTCAAAAAAGCCAACTTAGGAGAAATTTCCTGTCGATGAAAGGAATTAATCAGTGGAACAATTTTTGCCTCCAGAGGTGCTCCAACACTGGAGGCTTTTGAGATGAGACTAGACAGTCATTTGCCCAGAATGGTATAGCATCTAGAGCAGGGGTGTCAAACTCAATTTCATTGAGGGCCGCATCAGCATTGTGGTTGCCCTTAGGGGGCCGGGTGGGCGTGGCCTACTGGGTGGGCGTGGCTAAAGTGCATATGGCCTACTGGGTGGGCGTGGCCAGCTCTACATCGTTCGCATCAAGGGTGCCTATGGGGGCCTGGGCAGGAGTGGGACAGATCTGAGGGTCTCTGGCAGGAGGAGGGTCTCTGGGCCAAGGCAGTGGGGGCCGTTCCCTCACTGTTTCCAGGATGGCTTCGCGGGCCGCATGAAACCACTTCACGGGCTGGATCCGGCCCCCGGGCCTTGTGTTTGACATGTCTGATCTAGAGGGTTAGGCTAGGGTTGGACTAGAGGACCTTTAAAGACCCTTCTGACTCTATTCTGTATTCTGTACCTACTTTCCAGTTTGCTTCTTGAGTGTGAAATCCAGAGAGGTCCTTTCCTGCTTGTGTACAGAAATAAAAGACCTTTGTCATTCCTCAGTTCCTGTGTAAATCAGTGGCGTAGCGTGGGTTGTCAGCACCCGGGGCAAGGCAAGTAATTTGCGCCCCCTAACCGCACGCCTGGCACCCCCCCTCCACAGTGGGTGGTGACCCGGCGGCTCGGATCGGATTCGCACAGCCAGCACTGCAGTGAGAGAGAGTGAGTGAGCCAGGCAGGGGCAGAGAGCTGCGAGTGCGAGCGCACCCCCCCCAGATGTTGCACCCGGTGCGGCCGGCCCCCCCTGCACCCCCCACGCTACGCCACTGGTGTAAATGTTGACTTTTCCCACATTGGGTTTCTGTATCTAGCCAGCTTCTGGATGACAAGAAGCCTACGAAAAATGTGAGTTCATAGGAACTAGCAACATATTTTGGCTTGTTATTCCCCAAAACTTCCATGAAACAAACCCACAAACAAGCTTTTTGTTTCTCAGTCTTATTTCCAGCAGCTTCAGGAATCTTGGTCATCTAACCTTGAATTTATTCAGTCAGCGGCCTTTCTAGCTAATGAATTGCCAGCATGAATGAAAAGGAACAGAGCCAAAAAGGTGGAACCGCGGAAGGAAGGAAGGCTTATCTCCACATGTGGGTTGTTGTTGGTTTTTTTTGAGCTTCCATTCTCTGCCTGGCTGTCCATTTCTATTTCCCCAAACATTTTTACTAAGCCTTTAATTGGATTCCCACAACCAAGACAGTTTATCATTCTAGGCGGTTGGTGTCATCCATTCAAAACGGTCCTTGAAAAATTTCCATCCGAAGGTGGATTTTCTCCCCCTCAGGATTGTTTGGTGGGACGCAAGACTGAGCAACATCCAACTTCTTTCACCGCCAGCACTTGCAAAGTATTTTCATCCATCTTTCTGAAATAAAACAAAATTTAAAAAAGGAAAGGGCTTCTCTCTAGTTAAGATCCCCCTGCCCAAATGACTTTCCAGGCCATTTGTTTCTCAGCCTGGGAACTTTTAAGATGGGTGGACTTCAACTCCCAGAATTCTGTGTGGCTGGGCAATTCTGGGAGTTGAAGTCCACCCATCTTAAAGTTGATATGGTTGAGAAACACTGTCCTAGATCAGTGTTTCTCAAGCTTGGCAGCTTGAAGATGTGTGGACTTCAACTCCCAGAATTCCCCAGTCAGCCATACTGCCAGAGGAATTCTGGGAGTTGAAGTCTGCCCATCTAAAAGTTGCCATCGTTGAGAAACACTGATCTAGACAATTACAGGTATTCTTCAACTTGCAGCCATTCAGTTAGTGACTGTTCGGACAACTCTGAAAAAGGTGGCTTAAAACTGGTCTTCACAGTTACAACCATCATAGTCACATGATCAAAATTTGGGTGCTTGGCAAGTGGCATGTATTTATGCCAGTTGCACTGTCCCGGCTCATGTGATCGCCATTGGTGACCTTACCAACTAGCTTCTGACAAGCAAAATCAATGGGGAAAACTGGATTTACTTTTCAACCACATTGTTGAAAGAAAAATCTTCATCAAGGCCCAGTCCAAGCCAGGAATAATCAAAATGGAGACTGCTTTAGAAAGAAGATTGCAGTTTATTGAAGAGGAGAGCCAGACAGAAAGATGGCCCTGGTAAAAACTAACCACATGTAGCAGGGAGTGGTGGGTTTTTATACCTTCTGGGGCTTTTGTTTGGAGTTGTTCCTGTGGCATGAACTTTGACCTGAGTCTGAGTGTGCCTTTCTGGTATTCTGATGGTGGTGGGTTAATCCTGTTATGTCCCAAAGGTTATATCCTGCTTCCCTGGGGCTGTGGATGATGGTTATGTCCTATGTTGGATTTTTGTTTTTTGGTGTGAGGGATTGTTGATTCTAGGGATCTTTGTCTTCCTAATCCCATCAGCTTCCTGGCTCCAATCCTTCTGACAAGATTATCACATCTGCATTTCTGCAGACCTGGTTTCTGTTTGGGGCAGAGAGACTTGAGTGGGGGAGGGTTCTGTCTTTTTAAAGAACTCCATTATTTCTTTGGGGAAATATATTCTGCCTTTTTAATATTTCCCAAAATATTTCTTTGTCTGGATTCTTCCCACAACATGATTCACTTAACAACTGTGGCAAAATAGGGTTTTAAAGTTGGGTGCAATTCACTTAACAACCTCCTTGCTTTGCAAGAGAAATTCTGGTCCTATTTGTGGATTTAAATAGAGGATTACCTGCATGGTAACACAGTTACTTCTTTCTGCACGGTAGCGAAGATAATTCTGTTTCAAAGGAAAGTCAATTTTCAGAAAACAAATACTGCAGTTGCTTTTGTCCAGCCCTACATAAATTCCAGCTGCTTCTTAGCATATTGAGAAGTGTTAAGGGACCTATCTAAATATAATGATTCCATATTGTTGCTTCTAATCTTCCTTTGATTTATTATAACCGTGCATGTTCAGTGCAAGGCTGCAAACGTGGAACGGATCTGTCAATTAGAGGAACTCAGGAGAAAAAGGGGGTGTATTTTTTCTTAAGCAAAAATGAAATATTTCCCCGTCTGCAAAAGATCTGAGATCGGCATAATAACCCATTAAAATCATCCTTTTTTTTTTGCAGAATGAGTAGACCCTTGATAGGGAAGCTTCCAAAAACAAAGAGACCAAACGCATTGTCAGAACCACTCCATTTTTTATTATTATTTTAATTCCTAATTATGGGTTTGGATCAGCTGCCACCACATGTCTCCCAGTTGTACCCATTTCAACTGCATGTTTTTCTGATGTGGTGGGTTAAGCCTCCCAGAATGCATTGCTGTCATGGCCAATCCCAGAATTCTTAAGCAACCGCTAGTTTCTCTCTGGAGATTCAATGTAGTCCCAATGTGAGTTTTGTGAATTAAAAAAATGCCTTAATATGTTTATTTAATACAATGGAGATGTCAGATCCACCTTAGCCAGATCCCTAGGGGGGGAAAAGACCCTCAACGCCATTAGGAAGTGATGGGTTCTTTTATTATTTATTTTTTATTTATTTATTAGTTGAATTTCTATACCGCCCTATTCCCGAAAGAGTCAGGGCGGTTCACAGGGCAAGTTAAAAACAATACAAAAGAGAGAATAAAACAAAATTACATTAATACAGCCCACAATTAAGATAACATTTAAAATTTAAATTTAAAATTAATTTAATTTAATAATTTAATTAATATAATTTAAAATCCCTCAGTCCAGGCCAGACAATTCAAACAACCAAGTTTTTAAGTCTCGGTGAAACGAGCGAAGGTCGGGGGCAGTCCGAAGCTCCATCGGCAGTTCGTTCCAAAGGGCGGGCGCACTCACAGACAACGCCCTCCCCCTGGGGATCACCCGCCGGCAATCTCTAACCGGCGGGACCCTGAGAAGGCCCTCCCTGTGGGAGCGCACAGGACGATGGGAAGCTGATGCTGGCAGCAGGTGCTCCCTAAGGTAATCCGGACCCATGCCATTTAGGGCTTTATAGGTCATCACCAGCACCTTTTACTAAGGATTACTGGTTGCAGTAAAAGCAGACTAGATCTGAAGTTCCCGCACAAAAGGTTACAAGCTTTTCCCCTTCATGTCCGCCCTCTCCCCTCAACCAGTTCGTCTTTGAACAATGTGTACCACTTAAGTCAGGGGTGTCAAACTGGCAGCCTACAGGCTGGATGTGTCATGCCGAAACTGCGCCCACCCCATGGCCGGCAATGGGGAAAAAAGTCGCGATACGTTGCGACGCGTCACGTGACGTTGCGAGTTTGACACCCCTGACTGAGGCGTTTTGGAAACCATTCGGATGTTTGGAGCAATTCGCGTTCTTTTCCCAAGCTTCATAGCTTGAACAGGCTGGTTTCTCACACCTCTTGTTTCTGTCAGACCTGTTGTTTCCCCCTCCCCCCCCCAACTTTTTTTCCCCTCATCTGTACTCCATACATGCTTATTGGCCATTTCTTCTCTTTCTCCCCTTCACCAAGCTAAAGATGGCAGATCTGACAGAAGAAGAGTCCCAAAGGTGCTTTTTCAAAAGATGACCGGACTTTCTTTGTTTTTGCTTGAAGAGGTTTTGCTTCCGATCCAAGAAGCTTCTTCAGTTTGGGTGGAACTGAACAAGTGGACCTTGGTGGAACTGAAGAAGCTTCTTGGATGAGAGGCAAAACGTCTTCAAGGAAAAACCAAGAAAGTCCAATTGCCTTTTGAAAAAGCAGCTTTGAGCCAACCATGACGCGGATGACAAGCATGGAGCATTGGTAGTCCTTGACTTACGACCCCAACTGAACCCAAAATTTCTTCTGCTAAGCAAGACAATGGTTAAGTGAGTTTTTGTCCCATTTACCACTTTTCCTGCCCCAGCTGATCACTGCAATTCTTAAGTTAGTAACATGGTTGTTAAGTGGGCCTTCCGCATTGACTTTGCTTATCAGAAGTTCGCAAAAGGGACGACGCCAGGGACACTGCAACCGTCATAAATACAAATCAGTTGGCAAGTGTCCAAATTTTGATCACATGATCATGGGGATTCTGCAATGGTCAAGTAGGAAAAACAGTCATAAAACACTTTTTTCAGTGCCGTTGTAACTTTGAACAATAATTAAACAAATGATTGTAGGTTAAGCATAACTGTATTCTGTTTGGGCCACTCCCTCTGTTTCAGCCCAATCTACATCACAGGGTTGTTGTTATGAGGAAAGTAGGAGATAGACGTGGTTGGATATGTTTGGCACCTTGAATTGTTTATAAAAATAATAAAGACGAGATACAAATAAATACAGAAATATTTCTGCATGGATACATTTGCCAGATGGAGGGGAGTATGGATAGTGAAAAGCATCTTTAAAGGTTTTCAAAAGCAGATTTGACAATCATTTGACCAGAATGGTATAAGGACTCTTGCCTTGAGCAGGGGGGCTGGACTAGAAGACCTCCGTGGTCCCTTCCAAGCCTACAATTCTATGTTCTAAAGCAAGGAAGTATCCATATTGGATAATAATATTAATAATGCTAATACTACTACTACTAATAATAATAATAAAGTTGGAAGGGACCTTGGAGGTCATCTAGTCCAACTCCCTGCTCAGGCAGGAAACCCTATACCATTTCAGACAAATGGCTGTCCAGTCTCTTCTTAAAAACTTCCAGTGTTGGAGCATTCACCGCTTCTGGAGGCAGGTAGTTCCACTGGTTAATTGTTCTTACTGTCAGGAAGTTTCTCCTTAGTTCCAGGTTTATTTATTTATTTATTTATTTATTTATTTATTTATTTATTTATTTTTGGGACTTATATGCCGCTCTATCTCCCGAAGGACTCAGGGCGGCTTACAATAAAAACAACAATACAAAAATTAAAAAAGAATTAAATAACAGCCCCAAAATAAATTAACTACAGTTAAAAATTAAAACATATTTAAAAACCCATCATCAATCCAGGTCAGCCTGATGGAAGAGAAAAGTTTTGAGGTTGCGGTGAAAGGACCGGAGGTCCAGGGCCATCCGAAGCTCAAGGGGGAGTTGGTTCCAAAGGGCTGGTGCTCCCACAGAGAAGGCCCTCCCCCTGGGGGTCGCCAGCCGACATTGTCTGGCCGACGGCACCCTGAGGAGGCCCTCTCTGTGTGAGCGCACTGGGCGATGGGAAGTCGTCCCCGGTAGCAGACGGTCCTGCAAGTATCCCGGGCCTAAGCCATGTAGGGCTTTAAAGGTAAGTACCAGCACCTTAAATCTTGCTTCTCTCCTTGACTAGTTTCCATCCGTTGCTTCTTGTCCTGCCTTCGGGTGCTTTGGAGAATAGCTTGACTCCCTCTTCTTTGGGGCAGCCCCTGAGATAGCAGAAGACTGCTATCATGTCCCCCCTCGTCCTTCTCTTCATTAACTAGACATACCCAATTCCAGCAACCGTTCCTTATATGTTTTAGCCTCCAGTCCTCTGATCATCTTTGTTGCTCTTCTCTGCATTCTTTCTGGAGTCTCAACATCTTTTTTACATCGTGGTGACCAAAACTGGATGCAGTATTCCAAGTGTGGCCTTCCCAAGGCATTGTTGTTGTTGTTGTTAGTTGCGAAGTCGTGTCCGACCCATCGCGACCCTATGGACAACGTTCCTCCAGGCCTTCCTGTCCTCTACCATCTTCTGGAGTCCATCTAAGCTCACGCCTACTGCTTCAATGACTCCATCCAGCCACCTCCTTCTCTGTCGTCCCCTTCTTCTCTTGCCCTCAATCTTTCCCAGCATTAGGCTCTTCTCCAGTGAGTCCTTCCTTCTCATTAGGTGGCCAAAGGATTTGAGTTTCAGCTTCAGGTTAATGCTTCATGTGACCTTGATTCTCTCCCTCTGTTAAAGCAGCCTAGCACTGTGTTGGCTTTTTTGTCCGCTGCAGCACACGGCTGGCTCCTATTTAAGTGATTGTTCACTAGGACTCCAAGATCCCTCTCACAGTTGCTAGTATTGAGCAAGTTACCACCTATACCTGTGCATTTGGTTTTTCTTGCATAAATGTAGAACCTTCCTTTTTTTCATCCTTGAATTCCATTTTGTTAGATGGCGCCCAGTGTTTGAGTCTCTCCAGATCCTCCTGTATCTTAAGCCTGTCTTCTGTAGTGTTGGCTATTCTGTGCCAGCTTGGTGTCATCTGCAAATTTGATGAGTTCCTCATCTATCCCCTTGTCCAAATTGTTGATGAAGATGTAGAAGAGCTCTGGGCCCAGAACTGAGCCCTGGGGCACATGATGTTGTCACATGAATAACAAATGGGAAAATCAAAGGGTCTTTCTTGCATAGGTAGTCCTTGACTTACAATAGTTCGTACTGAATGTTCAAAGTTACAACGGCACCGTTTTTCACACTTACGACCGTTGCAGCTTCCCCCTGATCACATGATCAAAATTCAGACGCTTGGCAACTGGTTCATACTTATGACCACTGCTGTGTCCCAAGGTCTCGTGATCCCCTTTTGCGACCTTCTGACGAGCGAAGTCAATGGGAGAGCCAGATTCACTTACTGTCCTGTTGCTAACTTAACAACTGCACTGATTCACTTAACAACTGTGGCAAGAAATGTCATAAAATGAGGCAAAACTCACTTAACAAATGTCTCACTTAGCAACATAAATTTTAGGCTCAGTTGTGGTCGTATGTTGAGGACAACCTGTACTGCTGTAATCCCTAATTGATGCAAGCAGTTCTTGATTGATGATCATAAGTGAGTGCAGAATTACAATCCTAAATTCTTGCAGTCATTAAATAAATGTGATCAGACCTGATTTTAAAGCAATTTTTGCAATGGTTGTTAAGGAAACACAATGTTCATTAAGCAAATCCATTTTCCCCAGACAGCATTTTTGGCTGGCGACAAGAAATAAATGCTGGAAAGTAGCAAAAAAAAACACACCCCATCAAATATCATGATCATATGACCGAGAAGGCTGCAGTCACAAAGGTGAGCTGGTGGCCGAGCACCCAAAATGTGATCATGGGTTGGGGGAGGGGGCAGAACACAACTGAACCGTAATAACTTCAAAATCGGGTTGTAAATAGCCTTCAGGGGGTCCATTGTAACTTTAAATGCTTGCTAAGCGATCAGTCATAAATGAAGGACTGACAGCTTGAAACATGCAATTAGATAAAAAAATAGTAAAAAGAAATGTGATTCCTCCTCCTCCTCCTCCTCTTCCTCCTCCTCCTCCTCCCTTTAGTACTGATGTTGTTACCTAGTTGGGTCATGAAACGTCTGCAAGAAAACCACCTAGCTCAGAGAGCACCGAGGACCCACAGTTGTCATTGCCCTCCTCCTCCTCCTCCTCCTCCTCCTCCTCCTCCTCCTCCTCTTCCTCCTCCTCCTCCTCCTCCTCCTCCTTCTCCTCCTCCTCCTCCTCCTCCTCCTCCTCCTCCTCCTCCTCCTCCTCCTCCTCCTCCTTCTCCTCCTCCTCCTCCTCCTCCTCTTGTAATCATTTTGAGACTATTAACAAAGGAAAATCATCATGAAAGATTATAAAAACCTCGTTGGAAAGAATGCTGAATCCTGGCCCACATATTTCCAGCTCTGGAGCTGAGACATCTGCATTCCTCCAATTTTTGTTTATTCCCAAAGTTTTCCCATTGGGGTCATTCAACAGACAGTCAACTCCATCATTTTTTCTCTCTCCAGGGTTAAGCTCCAGAACAGTTTGATAAGACAAAAGATGAATAATCAGCATGTCAAGAGCTAAATAAACTCTACATATTTCTCAGCTGAATCAAAAGAAATGGCTGAATTATTTATGATACTCCCTGTTGAGTAGAGAGGCTTGCCCTGTGTTTTAATCTATTTTAACGACTGGAGGCTAAAACATATGAAGAACGGTTGCAGGAATTGGGTTAGTCTCGTTTAATGGAAAAAAGGAGTCAAGCTATTCTCCAAAGCACCTGAAGGCAGGACAAGAAGCAAGGATGGAAACTAATCAAGGAGAGAAGCAACCTGGAACTAAGGAAAAAATTTCCTGAGAGTTAGGACAATTAAATCAGTGGAACAACCTGCCTCCAGAAGTGGTGAATGCTCCAACACTGGAAGTTTTTAAGAAGAGACTGGACAGCCATTTGTCTGGAATGATACAGGGTTTTCTGCCTGGGCAGGGGGTTGGACTAGATGACCTCCAAGGTCCCTTCCAACTCTGGTTTTCTGTTTGGAGTAATGTTATAATTGTTGAAATGTTGTGATTGTGAATGTTGTGATTGTGAGGTGAGTTAAAGTGCTATCCAAATATACGGAATTATTTATTAATTCTGATCACTAATCACTGCCCCATAACAAGGCTGATGAAACCTACTTATAGGGTAGGTAGTCCTCTCCTTACGACTTGTTTAGTGACTATTCAAAGATAATACAGAGGGCTGCCCCAAGGGTACTTAAGACCTGCTTCCAAAATTCTGACAGCCTCTCCTCCCCTCCACCTGTCACATTATCACATTTTATGTGCTCAATAATTTGCCTGAATATACAGACAATTGCAATGTCCTGTGGTCACATAACCCCAGTGATGCCCTCGCTGTGATGTCCCGTTGCCTGGAGGCGGTTCGGGTCTGGATGGGGAGGAACAGACTTCAACTCAACCCTGACAAGACTGAGTGGCTGTACATTCCGGCATCCCGGGACATTCAAAATGTTCCATCTCTTTCTATGGGGGGTGAGCTCTTACCCCCCGTGGATAGGGCTCGCAACTTGGGAGTCCTCCTAGATTCACGGCTTACCCTGGAAGATCATATAGTGGCCGTGACTAGGGGGGCTTTCGCCCAGGTTCGCCTGGTGCGCCAGTTGCGGCCCTATCTGAACCGGGATGCCCTGTGTACGGTCACTCATGCGCTCGTGACCTCTCGCCTTGACTACTGTAATGCTCTCTACATGGGGCTTCCCTTGAAGACCACTCGGAGGCTCCAACTGGTACAGAATGCGGCCGCGAGAGTTGTCTTGGGAGTTTCCCGGTACTCCCATGTTACACCTTTGCTCCGCGAGCTTCATTGGTTACCAGTTGTCTTTCGGGTGAGGTTCAAGGTTTTGGTTACGATCTTTAAGTCCTTATATGGCATGGGTCCGGGATACCTCAGGGACCACCTGCTGCCGGCATCAACTCCCCTCCGCCCTGTGCGTTCCCACAGAGAGGGCCTCCTCAGGGTGCCGCCAGTCAAGGAATGCCGACTGGTGGCCCCCAGGGGGAGGGCCTTCTCTGTGGGCGCTCTGGCATTATGGAACCAACTGCCGGTGGAGCTCCGGACGGCATCAGACCTCCGAACTTTCCGTCGTGGCCTGAAGACCCACCTATTTGAAATGGCTGGTCTGGCCTGACGGGGGATTATGGGTTTTAATTTGTCGTTTTAGATTTGTATTACTGTTTTTAACTGGGCATGGGTTTAATCTTTTTTAATTTTTGTATTGTCTTTTTTATATATGCCCTGTGAACCGCCCTGAGTCCCTACCAAGGAGAAGGGCGGTATACAAATTAAATAAAACTTGAAACTTGAAACTTGAAACCACCATTTACAGCCTTTTTGCCCAAAATCAGCGTTTACTTTCAGTTTCTGACAAAAATCGGTTTGCTTAATGACCACAGTCCACTTAACGGCCACAGATTCAATTAATGACCATGGTGATTCACTTAACAACCACCCCCCAAAAAAGGTTGTAAGTGGGTCAGTCACAGGATTACCCTGCTTTACAACACTCATGACTTACAGCCTTAATAGGCAGTGTCCATAATGGTCATAAGTGAAGGACTCCCTATATTACTAATTATTGCAGGCCAGGATTGAGTTCCCCTAGTTGTATTTTCCATCCCACCAAGCATAAACTAATGGAATGTGTGGATGATCTCAATCTCAATCAGAACAGAACTGGGAGGGACATTGGAGGTCTTCTAGTCCAGCCTCCGATCAAGCAGGAGAACTTATAACATCTCAGACAAGTGACTGTCCAGCCTCTTCTTAAAAATCTCCAGTGATGGAGCGCCCATGATTTCTGGTGGCAAGCTGTTCCACTGGTTAATTGTCCTCACTGTTAGGAAGTTTCTCCTTAATTCCAGGTTGCTTCTCTCTTTGATCAGTTTCCAACCATTGTTTCTTGTACTGCCCTCTGGTGCTTTGGAGAATAATGTGACCCCCTCTTCCTTGTGGCAGTCCCTCAAAATTCTGGAATACTTCTATTATGTCACCCCTTCTTTTCTCTAGACTAGCCAAACCCAAATCCTGCAACCGTTCTTCATATGTTTTAGTCCCCAGGACTTTAATCCTCCTAAGTTCCTCATTTCTGCACACTTATCCAAAGCCTCAACCTCTTTTTTACATCCTGGTGACCAAAACTGGATGCAGTATTCCAGGTGTGTCCTTACCAAGGCTTTATGAAGCGGTACTAACACTTCACGTGATTTTGATGCTTTCCCTCTGTTTATACAACCTTAAAGGACCAGAGAAATGGGTGCTGCCTAGGGAACAAACAGATAAGAGAGGGAGGAATTTGCAGTCACTTAAAGGGTCAAAGAAAAAGAGCCTGATTTTGATCAGGCAGTTAAAAGCAGAGAAGGGAGGTTCCTGCCTTCAGACCTGCAAGTTTCTATTAATGTAGCCTTACAACAAAGCAGATTTAGCACACCTAATCATATCTCCTGTCTGGTTTATCCAGGAGGGCTGACATAACCTGCTGATGGAAATCACCCATTACAGTAGTCCTCGGTTTACATCAGGGGTCTTCAAACTCGGCCCTTTTATGACTTGTGGACTTCAAACCCCATTTTAATTGGGGTTTTTAATAGTACAGGGTTGATTTAATATTTTTTAAATTGGGTTTTAACTTTTGTATGGTTGATTTTTAACTCCCTGTAAACCGCCCTGAGTCCTCAGGGAAAGGGCGGTATATAAATGCAATAAAATAAATAAGAAATAAGAATTCCTCAGCCAGCGTGCCTGGCTGAGGAATTCTGGGAGTTGAAGCCCACAAGCAGACATCTTCAAACTCGGCCTTTTTATGGCTTGTGGACTTCAACTCCCAGAATTCCTCAGCCAACGTGCCTGGCTGAGGAATTCTGGGAGTTGAAGTCCGTGAGTCATAAAAAGGCCGAGTTTGAAGACCCCTGGTTTACACTGACAACCATTTGTTTAGTGAAGTTTTGAAAAAGTGATTTATGACCACTTTTCACACTGACCACCACTGAAGCACTCCTACACTCATGAGATCAAAATTTGGGTGTTTGGCAACTGGCATGTATTTATGACGGTTGCCGGTGTCCCAAGGTCATATGATCACCGTTTGTGACCTTCCCAGCCAGCTTCCACAGAAAGATTCATTGCAGGGAGCCTGATTCGCTTAATGGCTGTGTGTTTCACTTAGCAACTGCAATGATTCACCTGGTCACTGTGGCAAAAAGGTGGTAAAATGAGCCAACACTCATTTAACTTCCTCTCCTAGCAACAGAAATTTTGATGAGGGGGAGAAACAGACCCACAACTGTTTAAAGAAGCAGTAACTCCTCTTTTCCAAAGGCCTGGAGACTAAAACATACAAAGAAGGGCTGCAGGATGTGGGTTTGTCTAGGCCAGGGGTAGGCATCCTTGGCTCTTTTATGACTCGTGGACTTCAACTCCCAGAATTCCTGAGCCAGCACGCCTCAGCTTGGAAACTCTCCCTTTCCCCTCAGCATGGCTGGCTCAGGAATTCTGAGAGTTGAAGTCCACGAGTCATAAAAGAGCCGAGGTTGCCTACCCCTGGTCTAGGCTGAAGAAAAGAAGAAACAGGGGTGACATGATAACATTCTTCCAGTATTTGAGTGGCTGCCACAAAGAGGAGGGGGTCAACCTATTCTCCAAAGCGCCTGAGGGCAGGACAAGAAACAATGGTTGGAAACTGATCAAGGAGAAAAGCAACCTGGAACTAAGGAGAAACTTCCTGACAGTGAGGACAATTAACCAGTGGAACAACCTGCCTCCAGAAATTTTTAAGAAGAGGCTGGACAGTCACTTGTATGAGATGGTTAAAGGTTCTCCTGTTTGAGCAGGGGGCTGGACTAGAAGACCTCCAAGGCCCCTTCCAGCTCTATTCTATTCTATTCTATTCTATTCTATTCTATTCTATTCTATTCTATTCTATTCTATTCTATTCTATTCTATTCTATTCTATTCTATTCTATCATTACATTACATTACATTACATTACATTACATTACATTACAATATAGTGTGTGTGTGTGTGTGTGTGTGTGTGTGTGTATAACACTGGTTCACATAAATCTGAGATGGGTACATGACAATCCAGTTCACCTAAAGCCAGATTAAGAAAATTCCTTTCCCATGTTTGCAAATCTCGCTGGGCTTAAGAAATTAAGCAAAGCCTAATAACCAGGTTTTCCCAAAGCACCACCCATCCAGAAACCCCCAACTCCATTTTAGCCCAGAATGAGATGTTTGGGCATTGACCCTCATAACTGACACCAAATTTTTTGTTGCTAAGTGAGACAGTTGTTAAGTGAGTTTTGCATCAGACAGTTGTTAAATGAAGCATTTGCAGCTGATAAGTTAGTGACATGGTTGTTAAGTGAATCTGGCTTCCCCATTGACTTTGCTTGTCAGAAGGTCGCAAAAGGGGATCATATAATCTCAGGATACCGCGACCGTCATGAATATGAGTCAGTTGCCAAGCGTCTGAATTTTAATGTGACCACAGGGATGCTGCAATAGTGCTAAGTGTAAAAATGGACATGTCCCTTTTTTCAATACCATTGTTACTTTGAATTGTCACTAAACAAATGGTTTGTAGTTTGCCATGTTATACAGAATGAACCAGGAAGTGACAAGGCTCGGAGGTCTAAAGACTGAACTGTGGTGAATGACCCCTTCCTCAAAATAATAGGATAATTATTTCCACCCTCCCAAAAATTTATTAAGGTTGTCTTTCTGAACTGAACCCTCCAAGTTGCTTGCTTAAGGGGCCTTCCCATCTATTCGTCTACAACAATAGGAGGTAAATTATATTCTCATTTTCTTCAGCCCACTTCAAATTAGGTGGGAGGGGGAAAGGGGTTTAGCCACGCATATGACCCCCAGAATAAAAGAACAGGGAAAACTGCATGCAAACTCACAGTGCAAGATCGAAGGCGTTCTTATGAATTCCCAGTGATATTAAAAAGGCACTTATTATATTATGTTCTTCTTTTGTTTTGCACTGACTACTTTGAGAGTAGGGGGGTGGAAAATACAATTGCTGTAAATGTTCAGATGAAAAAGAGCAAGCACGGATTTCTCCACCCCAAAAGATAAAAAGAAAATAGGAATTTGTGCAAAGGGATGCTTGTTTTTCTGTTGCTAAAATCTCGCTCAGCATCCTCTCCCCTCCGTGTCTGCTGCTGTTGTTCTGAGCATCTATCTAGACTACACGTAGTCCTCAACATATGACCACAACTGAGCCCCAAATTTCTGTTGCTAAGCAAAGCAGTTGTCAGGTGAATTTTGCCCCATTTTACGACCTTTTCTGCTACAATTGCTACATGAATCACTGGGGTTGTTACGAACCCAATTGTTAAATGAATCTGACTTTGCTTGTTAGAAGATGACTTAACAGGAACATATGACTCCGGGACAGTGCAACTGTCATAAATATGAGTCACGTCTGAATTTTGACCACGTGACCATGGGGAAGCTGCAACGGTCGTAAGTGTGAAAAACGGTCCCTTTGTTCAGTGCTGTTGTAACTTTGAGCAGTCACTAAATGAAGTCGGCAGTTGTATTAAGCAAATGGCTGCTGTTGTTAAGTGAATTATGCAGTCATTAAGCAAATCAGGCTTCCCCCATTGACTTCGTTTGTTAGAAGGCTGCCAAAGGGGATCACGTGATCCCCCAGGACACGGCAACGGTTATGAATACATTTCCATTCCCAAGATTGCCCGAAGTTTGATCATGTGACCACAGTAATTATGAGGGCTGGTCATAAATCACTTTTTCCAACACCATTGTGACTTTCAACGGTCCCTAAAAAAATGGTTGTGAGTCAAGGACGACCTATTATGTACAAGATAATAACAGATGGCTGATATTTTTAAAAATTCGTTTCTCAAGGCGCAGGGGTAGGCAGCCTCGGCTCTTTTATGACTTGTGGACTCCTTATTTATGGTCTCCTTGAAGGATGAAATCTTGAAATAATAGGGAAGTTTCTCCTTTGCCTGGACCTGGGGCAGGCAACCTTGGCTCTTTTATGACTTGTGGACTTCAACTCCCAGAATTCCTGAGCCAGCATGGCGGAAACTTTGGCCCCTTCATGACTCGTGGACTTCAATTCCCAGAATTCCTCAGCCAGCCATGCTGCGGGGAAAGGGAGAGGTTTCCAAGCTGAATTCTGGGAGTTGAAGTCCATGAGTCATAAAAGAGCCGAGGTTACCTACCTCTGGCTTAGGCCTAGGCCGCTTTATGACTCGTGGACTTCAACTCCCAGAATTCCTGAGCCAGCCATGCTGAGGGGAAAGGGAGAGGTTTCCAAGCTGAGCTATGCTGGCTCAGGAATTCTGGGAGTTGAAGTCCACCAGTCATAAAAGAGCCAAGGCTGCCTACCCCTGGCCTAGGCAAAGGAGAAACTTCCCTATTATTTCAAGATTTCATCCTTGAAGGAGACCATAAATAAGGAACAGTTAACTCGCCTGGAATTCATTCTTCCATTTGCTTTTCCTTGGGATTTTACGGAAATACAGGGAATCCTCACTTAGTGACCATTTGAACTTACAACAGTACTGAAAAAAGTGACTTTTCAAACACATGACCGTTGCAGCATCCCCATGTCCACGGGATCAAAATTCAGACACTTGGCAACTGATTCACATTTATGATGGGTTATGGTGTCCCGGGATCATGTGATCCCCTTTTCTGACCTGACGAGCAAAGTCAATGGAGAAACCGGATCCACTTAACAACCAGGTTACTAACTTATCGACAGCTGTGATTCACTTAACAACTGTGGCAAGAAAGGTCATAAAGTGGGGCAAAATTCACTTAGCAACTTAGCAACAGAAATTTTGGGGTCAATTGTGGTTCTAAGTCAAGGACAACTTATATCAAAATTCAGAAAGCCTACATGTCTTTCGAAAGAAGATCAGCCAAAGAAAACCCTCAGGGGTTTTGGTTTAGAGGCTTCAGATGCCACTCTGTCTGGATACAACCTGTCCAGTTTAGTAATTAATCGCCTTCCCCAGCGTAGTCTATATGAACCCGGGACCAGGGGGTATGTGTTTCCTCCCACCTATGAACTGGGGCTTGAGGCATTTCAGGCCTAGACCTCTGACAGGTATAGCAACCATGGACTTGATCCTCTACAGCCTTATCCAGGCCAGGCCACCACAGGTAGCTTCTAGCCAACACTTTCATCCGTACAATGCCTGGATGGCCTTCATGTAAGGAATGTAAGACTCTGTCCCTCAAGGTTGTGGGAATAATAACTCTGTTGCCCCAAAAACCCTTTAAATTTCACCAATAAAGTGGCTTCACCCTTAACTTTAACCCGAGCATTCTGAAAATCTGTTAAAATAATGTCTGACGGTCTTAATATAGCCCACTGGTTGCTGCGTCTGCCAACAAGGTTGAATGTGTCCTGTGAAATAATTGAGACCGCTGAGCCGGAGTCCAATTCCATTTTGTATGGAATTCCTTGTAACTCTATTGAGAGCTTAAGTTTAGGCTTAAGGGGACAACGAGCCCCGGTGCAACAAACGCTTCTCCGGCTCCTGAAGAACCCGACAGTGGCTGGACCCAGGACCCCAGTACCTTTCCTAGTCGGTTCCTCCGACTGATGCTTGGGTGGCCTCTCTCTCTGGCAAGCTCTGCATACCAACGCGATGTGCCCGGTCCTACCTCAAGCTCTGCACGTGGCCAAACGGAATCTGCAGTTTGCGCGGGAGTGGTTGCCTCCGCACCCTTTACATCTTGGTAAGAGAACTGCCTTGTAATTGTTCTCTCTTTGTTGATTTCCATGGTTTTGCGCACTTGACTGTCTCTGGAGCTTGTTGATTTCGGGTTCCTCTTCTTCTGACGATTCTCTGCCACAAATGGTGACCTTGTGGTGTATGAAAACTTCTGTCTTTGGGGTTTGGGTGGGCTGTACAGTTTGTACTGCACCTCTGGCTGCTTCGTCAACCATGATCTTGTCTTGAGCTTCAGCGAATGTGAGGTTTGGTCTGGCAAATAATCTCTGCTGCAAGGTTCTGTCTCTTAGTCCACAGACGAGTCGGTCTCTCAAGCACTCCTCTAAATTTGAAAATTTGCAGAGACGTGCGGCCTGCCTTAGGCCTGCGATAAACTTGGATGCCGTCTCACCGGGAAGCTACACTCGTTGGTCGAATTTAAACTGCCAGGCCATCTCCGACATTTTTGGCTGGAAATGCCCGGTCAGCTTCTTCTTCAGGCCAGCAAAAGATACTGCTTCGATGGGCGTTGGCGCGAAGAGGTTCTCGGCTAAATTGAAAGTCACTGGCCCACATACACACAGCAACATTGCAGCTTTTAGACCTTCCTCTGCTATCTGGTTAGCTCATAGGTAATTTTCTACCTGTGAGAGGTAAGACGGCCAATCTTCTGGATGTTTGATGTCAAATTCTCTGAGTTTGCCAACTTTTGGCATTTTTCCTCAATTCCCACTCTGCTGTTGGATCCTGCTTCTAGTCTCAAGGAACGCTTCCTCTGAGCACGCAGCCGCTAGTGTAGTTTACTAGCTGGCTGGGAAGATGCCTGGTGCGCCAGTTGCGGCCCTATCTAGACCGGGATGCCTTGCGTACGGTCACTCATGCGCTCGTGACCTCTTGTTTGGAGTACTGCAACGCTCTCTACATGGGGCTGCCCTTGAGGACCACTCGGAGGCTCCAACTGGTACAGAATGCAGCCGCGAGAGTTGTGTTGGGAGTCTCCCGATACTCCCATGTTACACCCCTGCTCCGTGAGCTGCATTGGCTCCCAGTTGTCTTCTGGGTGAGATTCAAGGTGCTGGTAATGACATACAAAGCCCTTCATGGCATGGGTCCGGAATACCTCAGGGAGCACCTGCGGCCGGCATCAACTTCCCTCCGCCCAGTGCGCTCCCACAGAGAGGGCCTCTTCAGGGTGCCACCGGTCAAAGAATGTTGACTGGTGGCCCCCAGAAGGAGGGCGTTCTCTGTGGGCGCGCCAGATTTATGGAACCATCTTCCGGTTGAGCTCCAGATGGCGCCCGACCTTCACTCCTTCTGGCGTGATCTAAAGACCTACCTGTTCGAACAAGCCGGCCTGGCCTGATGGGTGATGGGTTTGGGTTTTATTGCTTTTTATGTATTTTAACTTATTGTTATAGTTTTTGGGCATCTTGTTTAATCTGTTTTAACTTTTGTATTCTTGTTTTTTAACATGTATTGCCCTGTTCACCGCCCTGAGTCCTTCGGGAGAAGGGCAGTATACAAATAAAATTATTATTATTATTATTATTATTATTATTATTATTATTATTATTATTATTATTGTTATTGTTATTGTTATTGTTATTGTTATTGTTATTGTTGTTGTTATTATTATTATTATTATTATTATTATTATTATTATTATTATTATTATTATTATTCCCTCCAGCGAGTAATGCTGTCCGCTCGTGGATTCAGCCCTCAGGCAGAGAAGCAGGATCCCATCCTCGTCGCCACTATTAAGTCGTGGGCTCTGATGAGCAGGAACGAGAACATGCAGAGGAGTACAGACAAACACATACTTTATTTAAGCAGAAACTGTACTGAGAGATTAGAGTCACCCTGACTCAATATGTAGCCAGGCCCTATGGTATTAACCAATCGGATTGAAGCTATACTTGCCGCCCAAAGTTAACCAATAGCAGGACTGGAGATGTCCTGTCAGAGTCGCTGGAGAACCGTTAGTTCTCCAGCAAAGCACGTGGTGATATTCCAAAAGCCCAGT